>NC_081538.1:14375661-14669319 GCF_030273125.1 Centropristis striata | reverse complement strand
GAAATCACAAGAAAAGAGTCAATATTATATTTGGGTCTTACAGTGTTCAAACATGACTGCTTGTGCGCAAAAAAGCCTTATTTCGTCGAGAGAAGAACAATTTCAGCCAATCCTTGATACTAATGATGATGAATCAATAAATCACTACAGGGATTGATATGAGTGAAAATGCATGTTGCCTGCTGAAAATGAGTTGAAATCACAAGAAAAGAGTCAATATTATATTTGGGTCTTACAGTGTTCAAACATGACTGCTTGTGCGCAAAACAGCCTTATTTCGTCGAGAGAAGAACAATTTCAGCCAATCCTTGATACTAATGATGATGAATCAATAAATCAATACAGGGATTGAATATGAGTGAAAATGCATGTTTCCTGCTGAAAATGATTTGAAATCACAAGAAAAGAGTCAATATTATATTTGGGTCTTACAGTGTTCAAATATGACTGCTTGTGCGCAAAAAAGCCTTATTTCGTCGAGAGAAGAACAATTTCAGCCAATCCTTGATACTAATGATGATGAATCAATAAATCACTACAGGGATTGAATATGAGTGAAAATGCATGTTGCCTGCTGAAAATGAGTTGAAATCACAAGAAAAGAGTCAATATTATATTTGGGTCTTACAGTGTTCAAACATGACTGCTTGTGCGCAAAAAAGCCTTATTTCGTCGAGAGAAGAACAATTTCAGCCAATCCTTGATACTAATGATGATGAATCAATAAATCACTACAGGGATTGAATATGAGTGAAAATGCATGTTGCCTGCTGAAAATGAGTTGAAATCACAAGAAAAGAGTAAAAATGATACTTGGGTCTTACAGTGTTAAAACATGACTGCTGGTGGCCAAAACAGCCTTATTTCGGCGAGAGAAGAACAATTTCAGCCAATCCTTGATACTAATGATGATGAATCAATAAATCACTACAGGGATTGAATATGAGTGAAAATGCATGTTGCCTGCTGAAAATGAGTTGAAATCACAAGAAAAGAGTCAATATTATATTTGGGTCTTACAGTGTTCAAACATGACTGCTTGTGCGCAAAACAGCCTTATTTCGTCGAGAGAAGAACAATTTCAGCCAATCCTTGATACTAATGATGATGAATCAATAAATCAATACAGGGATTGAATATGAGTGAAAATGCATGTTTCCTGCTGAAAATGATTTGAAATCACAAGAAAAGAGTCAATATTATATTTGGGTCTTACAGTGTTCAAACATGACTGCTGGTGGCCAAAACAGCCTTATTTCGTCGAGAGAAGAAGAATTTCAGCCAATCCTTGATACTAATGATGATGAATCAATAAATCACTACAGGGATTGAATATGAGTGAAAATGCATGTTGCCTGCTGAAAATGAGTTGAAATCACAAGAAAAGAGTCAATATTATATTTGGGTCTTACAGTGTTCAAACATGACTGCTTGTGCGCAAAACAGCCTTATTTTCGAGAGAAGAACAATTTCAGCCAATCCTTGATACTAATGATGATGAATCAATAAATCAATACAGGGATTGAATATGAGTGAAAATGCATGTTTCCTGCTGAAAATGATTTGAAATCACAAGAAAAGAGTAAAAATGATACTTGGGTCTTACAGTGTTAAAACATGACTGCTGGTGGCCAAAACAGCCTTATTTCGGCGAGAAAAGAACAATTTCAGCCAATCCTTGATACTAATGATGATGAATCAATAAATCACTACAGGGATTGAATATGAGTGAAAATGCATGTTGCCTGCTGAAAATGAGTTGAAATCACAAGAAAAGAGTAAAAATGATACTTGGGTCT
Organism: Centropristis striata; assembly: GCF_030273125.1. NCBI lineage: Eukaryota > Metazoa > Chordata > Actinopteri > Perciformes > Serranidae > Centropristis > Centropristis striata. The sequence goes on along the minus strand of NC_081538.1, from coordinate 14,667,520 downwards.
TACAGTGTTAAAACATGACTGCTGGTGGCCAAAACAGCCTTATTTCGGCGAGAGAAGAAGAATTTCAGCCAATCCTTGATACTAATGATGATGAATCAATAAATCACTACAGGTATTGAATATGAGTGAAAATGCATGTTGCCTGCTGAAAATGAGTTGAAATCACAAGAAAAGAGTCAATATTATATTTGGGTCTTACAGTGTTCAAACATGACTGCTTGTGCGCAAAACAGCCTTATTTCGTCGAGAGAAGAACAATTTCAGCCAATCCTTGATACTAATGATGATGAATCAATAAATCACTACAGGGATTGAATATGAGTGAAAATGCATGTTGCCTGCTGAAAATGAGTTGAAATCACAAGAAAAGAGTCAATATTATATTTGGGTCTTACAGTGTTCAAACATGACTGCTGGTGGCCAAAACAGCCTTATTTCGGCGAGAGAAGAAGAATTTCAGCCAATCCTTGATACTAATGATGATGAATCAATAAATCACTACAGGGATTGAATATGAGTGAAAATGCATGTTGCCTGCTGAAAATGAGTTGAAATCACAAGAAAAGAGTCAATATTATATTTGGGTCTTACAGTGTTCAAACATGACTGCTTGTGCGCAAAACAGCCTTATTTCGTCGAGAGAAGAACAATTTCAGCCAATCCTTGATACTAATGATGATGAATCAATAAATCACTACAGGGATTGAATACGAGTGAAAATGCATGTTTCCTGCTGAAAATCAGTTGAAATCACAAGAAAAGAGTAAAAATGATACTTGGGTCTTACAGTGTTAAAACATGACTGCTGGTGGCCAAAACAGCCTTATTTCGGCGAGAGAAGAACAATTTCAGTCAATCCTTGATACTAATGATGATGAATCAATAAATCACTACAGGGATTGAATATGAGTGAAAATGCATGTTGCCTGCTGAAAATGAGTTGAAATCACAAGAAAAGAGTCAATATTATATTTGGGTCTTACAGTGTTCAAACATGACTGCTTGTGCGCAAAACAGCCTTATTTCGTCGAGAGAAGAACAATTTCAGCCAATCCTTGATACTAATGATGATGAATCAATAAATCACTACAGGGATTGAATATGAGTGAAAATGCATGTTGCCTGCTGAAAATGAGTTGAAATCACAAGAAAAGAGTCAATATTATATTTGGGTCTTACAGTGTTCAAACATGACTGCTGGTGGCCAAAACAGCCTTATTTCGGCGAGAGAAGAAGAATTTCAGCCAATCCTTGATACTAATGATGATGAATCGATAAATCACTACAGGGATTGAATATGAGTGAAAATGCATGTTGCCTGCTGAAAATGAGTTGAAATCACAAGAAAAGAGTCAATATTATATTTGAGTCTTACAGTGTTCAAACATGACTGCTTGTGCGCAAAACAGCCTTATTTTCGAGAGAAGAACAATTTCAGCCAATCCTTGATACTAATGATGATGAATCAATAAATCAATACAGGGATTGAATATGAGTGAAAATGCATGTTTCCTGCTGAAAATGATTTGAAATCACAAGAAAAGAGTAAAAATGATACTTGGGTCTTACAGTGTTAAAAAATGACTGCTGGTGGCCAAAACAGCCTTATTTCGGCGAGAGAAGAACAATTTCAGCCAATCCTTGATACTAATGATGATGAATCAATAAATCACTAAAGGGATTGAATATGAGTGAAAATGCATGTTGCCTGCTGAAAATGAGTTGAAATCACAAGAAAAGAGTCAATATTATATTTGGGTCTTACAGTGTTCAAACATGACTGCTGGTGGCCAAAACATCCTTATTTCGGCGAGAGAAGAAGAATTTCAGCCAATCCTTGATATTAATGATGATGAATCAATAAATCACTACAGGGATTGAATATGAGTGAAAATGCATGTTTCCTGCTGAAAATGAGTTGAAATCACAAGAAAAGAGTCAATATTATATTTGGGTCTTACAGTGTTCAAACATGACTGCTGGTGGCCAAAACAGCCTTATTTCGGCGAGAGAAGAACAATTTCAGCCAATCCTTGATACTAATGATGATGAATCAATAAATCAATACAGGGATTGAATATGAGTGAAAATGCATGTTTCCTGCTGAAAATGATTTGAAATCACAAGAAAAGAGTAAAAATGATACTTGGGTCTTACGGTGTTAAAACATGACTGCTGGTGGCCAAAACAGCCTTATTTCGGCGAGAGAAGAAGAATTTCAGCCAATCCTTGATACTAATGATGATGAATCAATAAATCACTACAGGGATTGAATATGAGTGAAAATGCATGTTGCCTGCTGAAAATGAGTTGAAATCACAAGAAAAGAGTCAATATTATATTTGGGTCTTACAGTGTTCAAACATGACTGCTTGTGCGCAAAACAGCCTTATTTTCGAGAGAAGAACAATTTCAGCCAATCCTTGATACTAATGATGATGAATCAATAAATCAATACAGGGATTGAATATGAGTGAAAATGCATGTTTCCTGCTGAAAATGATTTGAAATCACAAGAAAAGAGTAAAAATGATACTTGGGTCTTACAGTGTTAAAACATGACTGCTGGTGGCCAAAACAGCCTTATTTCGGCGAGAGAAGAACAATTTCAGCCAATCCTTGATACTAATGATGATGAATCAATAAATCACTACAGGGATTGAATATGAGTGAAAATGCATGTTGCCTGCTGAAAATGAGTTGAAATCACAAGAAAAGAGTCAATATTATATTTGGGTCTTACAGTGTTCAAACATGACTGCTTGTGCGCAAAACAGCCTTATTTTCGAGAGAAGAACAATTTCAGCCAATCCTTGATACTAATGATGATGAATCAATAAATCAATACAGGGATTGAATATGAGTGAAAATGCATGTTTCCTGCTGAAAATGATTTGAAATCACAAGAAAAGAGTAAAAATGATACTTGGGTCTTACAGTGTTAAAACATGACTGCTGGTGGCCAAAACAGCCTTATTTCGGCAAGAGAAGAACAATTTCAGCCAATCCTTGATACTAATGATGATGAATCAATAAATCACTACAGGGATTGAATATGAGTGAAAATGCATGTTGCCTGCTGAAAATGACTTGAAATCACAAGAAAAGAGTCAATATTATATTTGGGTCTTACAGTGTTCAAACATGACTGCTTGTGCGCAAAAAAGCCTTATTTCGTCGAGAGAAGAACAATTTCAGCCAATCCTTGATACTAATGATGATGAATCAATAAATCACTACAGGGATTGAATATGAGTGAAAATGCATGTTTCCTGCTGAAAATGAGTTGAAATCACAAGAAAAGAGTCAATATTATATTTGGGTCTTACAGTGTTCAAACATGACTGCTGGTGGCCAAAACAGCCTTATTTCGGCGAGAGAAGAAGAATTTCAGCCAATCCTTGATACTAATGATGATGAATCAATAAATCACTACAGGGATTGAATATGAGTGAAAATGCATGTTGCCTGCTGAAAATGAGTTGAAATCACAAGAAAAGAGTCAATATTATATTTGGGTCTTACAGTGTTCAAACATGACTGCTTGTGAGCAAAACAGCCTTATTTCGTCGAGAGAAGAACAATTTCAGCCAATCCTTGATACTAATGATGATGAATCAATAAATCACTACAGGGATTGAATATGAGTGAAAATGCATGTTTCCTGCTGAAAATGAGTTGAAATCACAAGAAAAGAGTAAAAATGATACTTGGGTCTTACAGTGTTAAAACATGACTGCTGGTGGCCAAAACAGCCTTATTTCGGCGAGAGAAGAACAATTTCAGCCAATCCTTGATACTAATGATGATGAATCAATAAATCACTACAGGGATTGAATATGAGTGAAAATGCATGTTGCCTGCTGAAAATGAGTTGAAATCACAAGAAAAGAGTCAATATTATATTTGGGTCTTACAGTGTTCAAACATGACTGCTTGTGCGCAAAACAGCCTTATTTTCGAGAGAAGAACAATTTCAGCCAATCCTTGATACTAATGATGATGAATCAATAAATCAATACAGGGATTGAATATGAGTGAAAATGCATGTTTCCTGCTGAAAATGATTTGAAATCACAAGAAAAGAGTAAAAATGATACTTGGGTCTTACAGTGTTAAAACATGACTGCTGGTGGCCAAAACAGCCTTATTTCGGCAAGAGAAGAACAATTTCAGCCAATCCTTGATACTAATGATGATGAATCAATAAATCACTACAGGGATTGAATATGAGTGAAAATGCATGTTGCCTGCTGAAAATGAGTTGAAATCACAAGAAAAGAGTCAATATTATATTTGGGTCTTACAGTGTTCAAACATGACTGCTTGTGCGCAAAAAAGCCTTATTTCGTCGAGAGAAGAACAATTTCAGCCAATCCTTGATACTAATGATGATGAATCAATAAATCACTACAGGGATTGAATATGAGTGAAAATGCATGTTTCCTGCTGAAAATGAGTTGAAATCACAAGAAAAGAGTCAATATTATATTTGGGTCTTACAGTGTTCAAACATGACTGCTTGTGCGCAAAACAGCCTTATTTCGTCGAGAGAAGAACAATTTCAGCCAATCCTTGATACTAATGATGATGAATCAATAAATCACTACAGGGATTGAATATGAGTGAAAATGCATGTTGCCTGCTGAAAATGAGTTGAAATCACAAGAAAGAGTCAATATTATATTTGGGTCTTACAGTGTTCAAACATGACTGCTGGTGGCCAAAACAGCCTTATTTCGGCGAGAGAAGAAGAATTTCAGCCAATCCTTGATATTAATGATGATGAATCAATAAATCACTACAGGGATTGAATATGAGTGAAAATGCATGTTGCCTGCTGAAAATGAGTTGAAATCACAAGAAAAGAGTCAATATTATATTTGGGTCTTACAGTGTTCAAACATGACTGCTGGTGGCCAAAACAGCCTTATTTCGGCGAGAGAAGAAGAATTTCAGCCAATCCTTGATACTAATGATGATGAATCAATAAATCACTACAGGGATTGAATATGAGTGAAAATGCATGTTGCCTGCTGAAAATGAGTTGAAATCACAAGAAAAGAGTCAATATTATATTTGGGTCTTACAGTGTTCAAACATGACTGCTGGTGGCCAAAACAGCCTTATTTCGTCGAGAGAAGAACAATTTCAGCCAATCCTTGATACTAATGATGATGAATCAATAAATCACTACAGGGATTGAATACGAGTGAAAATGCATGTTTCCTGTTAAAAATCAGTTGAAATCACAAGAAAAGAGTAAAAATGATACTTGGGTCTTACAGTGTTAAAACATGACTGCTGGTGGCCAAAACAGCCTTATTTCGGCGAGAGAAGAACAATTTCAGCCAATCCTTGATACTAATGATGATGAATCAATAAATCACTACAGGGATTGAATATGAGTGAAAATGCATGTTGCCTGCTGAAAATGAGTTGAAATCACAAGAAAAGAGTCAATATTATATTTGGGTCTTACAGTGTTCAAACATGACTGCTTGTGCGCAAAACAGCCTTATTTCGTCGAGAGAAGAACAATTTCAGCCAATCCTTGATATTAATGATGATGAATCAATAAATCACTACAGGGATTGAATATGAGTGAAAATGCATGTTGCCTGCTGAAAATGAGTTGAAATCACAAGAAAAGAGTAAAAATGATACTTGGGTCTTACAGTGTTAAAACATGACTGCTTGTGCGCAAAACAGCCTTATTTCGTCGAGAGAAGAACAATTTCAGCCAATCCTTGATACTAATGATGATGAATCAATAAATCACTACAGGGATTGAATATGAGTGAAAATGCATGTTTCCTGCTGAAAATCAGTTGAAATCACAAGAAAAGAGTAAAAATGATACTTGGGTCTTAAAGTGTTAAAACATGACTGCTGGTGGCCAAAACAGCCTTATTTCGGCGAGAGAAGAACAATTTCAGCCAATCCTTGATACTAATGATGATGAATCAATAAATCACTACAGGGATTGAATATGAGTGAAAATGCATGTTGCCTGCTGAAAATGAGTTGAAATCACAAGAAAAGAGTCAATATTATATTTGGGTCTTACAGTGTTCAAACATGACTGCTTGTGCGCAAAACAGCCTTATTTCGTCGAGAGAAGAACAATTTCAGCCAATCCTTGATACTAATGATGATGAATCAATAAATCACTACAGGGATTGAATATGAGTGAAAATGCATGTTGCCTGCTGAAAATGAGTTGAAATCACAAGAAAAGAGTCAATATTATATTTGGGTCTTACAGTGTTCAAACATGACTGCTGGTGGCCAAAACAGCCTTATTTCGGCGAGAGAAGAAGAATTTCAGCCAATCCTTGATACTAATGATGATGAATCAATAAATCACTACAGGGATTGAATATGAGTGAAAATGCATGTTGCCTGCTGAAAATGAGTTGAAATCACAAGAAAAGAGTCAATATTATATTTGGGTCTTACAGTGTTCAAACATGACTGCTGGTGGCCAAAACAGCCTTATTTCGGCGAGAGAAGAAGAATTTCAGCCAATCCTTGATACTAATGATGATGAATCAATAAATCACTACAGGGATTGAATATGAGTGAAAATGCATGTTGCCTGCTGAAAATGAGTTGAAATCACAAGAAAAGAGTCAATATTATATTTGGGTCTTACAGTGTTCAAACATGACTGCTTGTGCGCAAAACAGCCTTATTTCGTCGAGAGAAGAACAATTTCAGCCAATCCTTGATACTAATGATGATGAATCAATAAATCACTACAGGGATTGAATATGAGTGAAAATGCATGTTGCCTGCAGAAAATGAGTTGAAATCACAAGAAAAGAGTCAATATTATATTTGGGTCTTACAGTGTTCAAACATGACTGCTGGTGGCCAAAACAGCCTTATTTCGGCGAGAGAAGAAGAATTTCAGCCAATCCTTGATACTAATGATGATGAATCAATAAATCACTACAGGGATTGAATATGAGTGAAAATGCATGTTGCCTGCTGAAAATGAGTTGAAATCACAAGAAAAGAGTCAATATTATATTTGGGTCTTACAGTGTTCAAACATGACTGCTGGTGGCCAAAACAGCCTTATTTCGGCGAGAGAAGAACAATTTCAGCCAATCCTTGATACTAATGATGATGAATCAATAAATCACTACAGGGATTGAATATGAGTGAAAATGCATGTTGCCTGCTGAAAATGAGTTGAAATCACAAGAAAAGAGTCAATATTATATTTAGGTCTTACAGTGTTAAAACATGACTGCTGGTGGCCAAAACAGCCTTATTTCGGCGAGAGAAGAACAATTTCAGCCAATCCTTGATACTAATGATGATGAATCAATAAATCAATACAGGGATTGAATATGAGTGAAAATGCATGTTTCCTGCTGAAAATGATTTGAAATCACAAGAAAAGAGTAAAAATGATACTTGGGTCTTACGGTGTTAAAACATGACTGCTGGTGGCCAAAACAGCCTTATTTCGGCGAGAGAAGAAGAATTTCAGCCAATCCTTGATACTAATGATGATGAATCAATAAATCACTACAGGGATTGAATATGAGTGAAAATGCATGTTGCCTGCTGAAAATGAGTTGAAATCACAAGAAAAGAGTCAATATTATATTTGGGTCTTACAGTGTTCAAACATGACTGCTTGTGCGCAAAACAGCCTTATTTTCGAGAGAAGAACAATTTCAGCCAATCCTTGATACTAATGATGATGAATCAATAAATCAATACAGGGATTGAATATGAGTGAAAATGCATGTTTCCTGCTGAAAATGATTTGAAATCACAAGAAAAGAGTAAAAATGATACTTGGGTCTTACAGTGTTAAAACATGACTGCTGGTGGCCAAAACAGCCTTATTTCGGCGAGAGAAGAACAATTTCAGCCAATCCTTGATACTAATGATGATGAATCAATAAATCACTACAGGGATTGAATATGAGTGAAAATGCATGTTGCCTGCTGAAAATGAGTTGAAATCACAAGAAAAGAGTCAATATTATATTTGGGTCTTACAGTGTTCAAACATGACTGCTTGTGCGCAAAACAGCCTTATTTTCGAGAGAAGAACAATTTCAGCCAATCCTTGATACTAATGATGATGAATCAATAAATCAATACAGGGATTGAATATGAGTGAAAATGCATGTTTCCTGCTGAAAATGATTTGAAATCACAAGAAAAGAGTAAAAATGATACTTGGGTCTTACAGTGTTAAAACATGACTGCTGGTGGCCAAAACAGCCTTATTTCGGCGAGAGAAGAACAATTTCAGCCAATCCTTGATACTAATGATGATGAATCAATAAATCACTACAGGGATTGAATATGAGTGAAAATGCATGTTGCCTGCTGAAAATGAGTTGAAATCACAAGAAAAGAGTCAATATTATATTTGGGTCTTACAGTGTTCAAACATGACTGCTTGTGCGCAAAACAGCCTTATTTTCGAGAGAAGAACAATTTCAGCCAATCCTTGATACTAATGATGATGAATCAATAAATCAATACAGGGATTGAATATGAGTGAAAATGCATGTTTCCTGCTGAAAATGATTTGAAATCACAAGAAAAGAGTAAAAATGATACTTGGGTCTTACAGTGTTAAAACATGACTGCTGGTGGCCAAAACAGCCTTATTTCGGCAAGAGAAGAACAATTTCAGCCAATCCTTGATACTAATGATGATGAATCAATAAATCACTACAGGGATTGAATATGAGTGAAAATGCATGTTGCCTGCTGAAAATGACTTGAAATCACAAGAAAAGAGTCAATATTATATTTGGGTCTTACAGTGTTCAAACATGACTGCTTGTGCGCAAAAAAGCCTTATTTCGTCGAGAGAAGAACAATTTCAGCCAATCCTTGATACTAATGATGATGAATCAATAAATCACTACAGGGATTGAATATGAGTGAAAATGCATGTTTCCTGCTGAAAATGAGTTGAAATCACAAGAAAAGAGTCAATATTATATTTGGGTCTTACAGTGTTCAAACATGACTGCTTGTGCGCAAAACAGCCTTATTTCGTCGAGAGAAGAACAATTTCAGCCAATCCTTGATACTAATGATGATGAATCAATAAATCACTACAGGGATTGAATATGAGTGAAAATGCATGTTGCCTGCTGAAAATGAGTTGAAATCACAAGAAAGAGTCAATATTATATTTGGGTCTTACAGTGTTCAAACATGACTGCTGGTGGCCAAAACAGCCTTATTTCGGCGAGAGAAGAAGAATTTCAGCCAATCCTTGATATTAATGATGATGAATCAATAAATCACTACAGGGATTGAATATGAGTGAAAATGCATGTTGCCTGCTGAAAATGAGTTGAAATCACAAGAAAAGAGTCAATATTATATTTGGGTCTTACAGTGTTCAAACATGACTGCTGGTGGCCAAAACAGCCTTATTTCGGCGAGAGAAGAAGAATTTCAGCCAATCCTTGATACTAATGATGATGAATCAATAAATCACTACAGGGATTGAATATGAGTGAAAATGCATGTTGCCTGCTGAAAATGAGTTGAAATCACAAGAAAAGAGTCAATATTATATTTGGGTCTTACAGTGTTCAAACATGACTGCTTGTGCGCAAAACAGCCTTATTTCGTCGAGAGAAGAACAATTTCAGCCAATCCTTGATACTAATGATGATGAATCAATAAATCACTACAGGGATTGAATACGAGTGAAAATGCATGTTTCCTGTTAAAAATCAGTTGAAATCACAAGAAAAGAGTAAAAATGATACTTGGGTCTTACAGTGTTAAAACATGACTGCTGGTGGCCAAAACAGCCTTATTTCGGCGAGAGAAGAACAATTTCAGCCAATCCTTGATACTAATGATGATGAATCAATAAATCACTACAGGGATTGAATATGAGTGAAAATGCATGTTGCCTGCTGAAAATGAGTTGAAATCACAAGAAAAGAGTCAATATTATATTTGGGTCTTACAGTGTTCAAACATGACTGCTTGTGCGCAAAACAGCCTTATTTCGTCGAGAGAAGAACAATTTCAGCCAATCCTTGATATTAATGATGATGAATCAATAAATCACTACAGGGATTGAATATGAGTGAAAATGCATGTTGCCTGCTGAAAATGAGTTGAAATCACAAGAAAAGAGTAAAAATGATACTTGGGTCTTACAGTGTTAAAACATGACTGCTTGTGCGCAAAACAGCCTTATTTCGTCGAGAGAAGAACAATTTCAGCCAATCCTTGATACTAATGATGATGAATCAATAAATCAATACAGGGATTGAATATGAGTGAAAATGCATGTTGCCTGCTGAAAATGAGTTGAAATCACAAGAAAAGAGTCAATATTATATTTGGGTCTTACAGTGTTCAAACATGACTGCTTGTGCGCAAAACAGCCTTATTTCGTCGAGAGAAGAACAATTTCAGCCAATCCTTGATACTAATGATGATGAATCAATAAATCACTACAGGGATTGAATTTGAGTGAAAATGCATGTTTCCTGCTGAAAATGAGTTGAAATCACAAGAAAAGAGTCAATATTATATTTGGGTCTTACAGTGTTCAAACATGACTGCTGGTGGCCAAAACAGCCTTATTTCGGCGAGAGAAGAAGAATTTCAGCCAATCCTTGATACTAATGATGATGAATCAATAAATCACTACAGGGATTGAATATGAGTGAAAATGCATGTTGCCTGCTGAAAATGAGTTGAAATCACAAGAAAAGAGTCAATATTATATTTGGGTCTTACAGTGTTCAAACATGACTGCTGGTGGCCAAAACAGCCTTATTTCGGCGAGAGAAGAAGAATTTCAGCCAATCCTTGATATTAATGATGATGAATCAATAAATCACTACAGGGATTGAATATGAGTGAAAATGCATGTTGCCTGCTGAAAATGAGTTGAAATCACAAGAAAAGAGTCAATATTATATTTGGGTCTTACAGTGTTCAAACATGACTGCTGGTGGCCAAAACAGCCTTATTTCGGCGAGAGAAGAAGAATTTCAGCCAATCCTTGATACTAATGATGATGAATCAATAAATCACTACAGGGATTGAATATGAGTGAAAATGCATGTTGCCTGCTGAAAATGAGTTGAAATCACAAGAAAAGAGTCAATATTATATTTGGGTCTTACAGTGTTCAAACATGACTGCTTGTGCGCAAAACAGCCTTATTTCGTCGAGAGAAGAACAATTTCAGCCAATCCTTGATACTAATGATGATGAATCAATAAATCACTACAGGGATTGAATATGAGTGAAAATGCATGTTTCCTGCTGAAAATGAGTTGAAATCACAAGAAAAGAGTAAAAATGATACTTGGGTCTTACAGTGTTAAAACATGACTGCTGGTGGCCAAAACAGCCTTATTTCGGCGAGAGAAGAACAATTTCAGCCAATCCTTGATACTAATGATGATGAATCAATAAATCACTACAGGGATTGAATATGAGTGAAAATGCATGTTGCCTGCTGAAAATGAGTTGAAATCACAAGAAAAGAGTCAATATTATATTTGGGTCTTACAGTGTTCAAACATGACTGCTTGTGCGCAAAACAGCCTTATTTTCGAGAGAAGAACAATTTCAGCCAATCCTTGATACTAATGATGATGAATCAATAAATCAATACAGGGATTGAATATGAGTGAAAATGCATGTTTCCTGCTGAAAATGATTTGAAATCACAAGAAAAGAGTAAAAATGATACTTGGGTCTTACAGTGTTAAAACATGACTGCTGGTGGCCAAAACAGCCTTATTTCGGCAAGAGAAGAACAATTTCAGCCAATCCTTGATACTAATGATGATGAATCAATAAATCACTACAGGGATTGAATATGAGTGAAAATGCATGTTGCCTGCTGAAAATGAGTTGAAATCACAAGAAAAGAGTCAATATTATATTTGGGTCTTACAGTGTTCAAACATGACTGCTTGTGCGCAAAAAAGCCTTATTTCGTCGAGAGAAGAACAATTTCAGCCAATCCTTGATACTAATGATGATGAATCAATAAATCACTACAGGGATTGAATATGAGTGAAAATGCATGTTTCCTGCTGAAAATGAGTTGAAATCACAAGAAAAGAGTCAATATTATATTTGGGTCTTACAGTGTTCAAACATGACTGCTTGTGCGCAAAACAGCCTTATTTCGTCGAGAGAAGAACAATTTCAGCCAATCCTTGATACTAATGATGATGAATCAATAAATCACTACAGGGATTGAATATGAGTGAAAATGCATGTTGCCTGCTGAAAATGAGTTGAAATCACAAGAAAGAGTCAATATTATATTTGGGTCTTACAGTGTTCAAACATGACTGCTGGTGGCCAAAACAGCCTTATTTCGGCGAGAGAAGAAGAATTTCAGCCAATCCTTGATATTAATGATGATGAATCAATAAATCACTACAGGGATTGAATATGAGTGAAAATGCATGTTGCCTGCTGAAAATGAGTTGAAATCACAAGAAAAGAGTCAATATTATATTTGGGTCATACAGTGTTCAAACATGACTGCTGGTGGCCAAAACAGCCTTATTTCGGCGAGAGAAGAAGAATTTCAGCCAATCCTTGATACTAATGATGATGAATCAATAAATCACTACAGGGATTGAATATGAGTGAAAATGCATGTTGCCTGCTGAAAATGAGTTGAAATCACAAGAAAAGAGTCAATATTATATTTGGGTCTTACAGTGTTCAAACATGACTGCTTGTGCGCAAAACAGCCTTATTTCGGCGAGAGAAGAACAATTTCAGCCAATCCTTGATACTAATGATGATGAATCAATAAATCACTACAGGGATTGAATACGAGTGAAAATGCATGTTTCCTGTTAAAAATCAGTTGAAATCACAAGAAAAGAGTAAAAATGATACTTGGGTCTTACAGTGTTAAAACATGACTGCTGGTGGCCAAAACAGCCTTATTTCGGCGAGAGAAGAACAATTTCAGCCAATCCTTGATACTAATGATGATGAATCAATAAATCACTACAGGGATTGAATATGAGTGAAAATGCATGTTGCCTGCTGAAAATGAGTTGAAATCACAAGAAAAGAGTCAATATTATATTTGGGTCTTACAGTGTTCAAACATGACTGCTTGTGCGCAAAACAGCCTTATTTCGTCGAGAGAAGAACAATTTCAGCCAATCCTTGATATTAATGATGATGAATCAATAAATCACTACAGGGATTGAATATGAGTGAAAATGCATGTTGCCTGCTGAAAATGAGTTGAAATCACAAGAAAAGAGTAAAAATGATACTTGGGTCTTAAAGTGTTAAAACATGACTGCTGGTGGCCAAAACAGCCTTATTTCGGCGAGAGAAGAACAATTTCAGCCAATCCTTGATACTAATGATGATGAATCAATAAATCACTACAGGGATTGAATATGAGTGAAAATGCATGTTGCCTGCTGAAAATGAGTTGAAATCACAAGAAAAGAGTCAATATTATATTTGGGTCTTACAGTGTTCAAACATGACTGCTTGTGCGCAAAACAGCCTTATTTCGTCGAGAGAAGAACAATTTCAGCCAATCCTTGATACTAATGATGATGAATCAATAAATCACTACAGGGATTGAATATGAGTGAAAATGCATGTTGCCTGCTGAAAATGAGTTGAAATCACAAGAAAAGAGTCAATATTATATTTGGGTCTTACAGTGTTCAAACATGACTGCTGGTGGCCAAAACAGCCTTATTTCGGCGAGAGAAGAAGAATTTCAGCCAATCCTTGATACTAATGATGATGAATCAATAAATCACTACAGGGATTGAATATGAGTGAAAATGCATGTTGCCTGCTGAAAATGAGTTGAAATCACAAGAAAAGAGTCAATATTATATTTGGGTCTTACAGTGTTCAAACATGACTGCTGGTGGCCAAAACAGCCTTATTTCGGCGAGAGAAGAAGAATTTCAGCCAATCCTTGATACTAATGATGATGAATCAATAAATCACTACAGGGATTGAATATGAGTGAAAATGCATGTTGCCTGCTGAAAATGAGTTGAAATCACAAGAAAAGAGTCAATATTATATTTGGGTCTTACAGTGTTCAAACATGACTGCTTGTGCGCAAAACAGCCTTATTTCGTCGAGAGAAGAACAATTTCAGCCAATCCTTGATACTAATGATGATGAATCAATAAATCACTACAGGGATTGAATATGAGTGAAAATGCATGTTGCCTGCTGAAAATGAGTTGAAATCACAAGAAAAGAGTCAATATTATATTTGGGTCTTACAGTGTTCAAACATGACTGCTGGTTGCCAAAACAGCCTTATTTCGGCGAGAGAAGAAGAATTTCAGCCAATCCTTGATACTAATGATGATGAATCAATAAATCACTACAGGGATTGAATATGAGTGAAAATGCATGTTGCCTGCTGAAAATGAGTTGAAATCACAAGAAAAGAGTCAATATTATATTTGGGTCTTACAGTGTTCAAACATGACTGCTGGTGGCCAAAACAGCCTTATTTCGGCGAGAGAAGAACAATTTCAGCCAATCCTTGATACTAATGATGATGAATCAATAAATCACTACAGGGATTGAATATGAGTGAAAATGCATGTTGCCTGCTGAAAATGAGTTGAAATCACAATAAAAAAGTCAATATTATATTTGGGTCTTATAGTGTTCAAACATGACTGCTTGTGCGCAAAACAGCCTTATTTCGTCGAGAGAAGAACAATTTCAGCCAATCCTTGATACTAATGATGATGAATCAATAAATCACTACAGGGATTGAATATGAGTGAAAATGCATGTTGCCTGCTGAAAATGAGTTGAAATCACAAGAAAAGAGTAAAAATGATACTTGGGTCTTTACAGTGTTAAAACATGACTGCTTGTGCGCAAAACAGCCTTATTTCGGCGAGAGAAGAACAATTTCAGCCAATCCTTGATACTAATTATGATGAATCAATAAATCACTACAGGGATTGAATATGAGTGAAAATGCATGTTGCCTGCTGAAAATGAGTTGAAATCACAAGAAAATAGTCAATATTATATTTGGGTCTTATAGTGTTCAAACATGACTGCTTGTGCGCAAAACAGCCTTATTTCGTCGAGAGAAGAACAATTTCAGCCAATCCTTGATACTAATGATGATGAATCAATAAATCACTACAGGGATTGAATATGAGTGAAAATGCATGTTTCCTGCTGAAAATCAGTTGAAATCACAAGAAAAGAGTAAAAATGATACTTGGGTCTTACAGTGTTAAAACATGACTGCTGGTGGCCAAAACAGCCTTATTTCGGCGAGAGAAGAACAATTTCAGCCAATCCTTGATACTAATGATGATGAATCAATAAATCACTACAGGGATTGAATATGAGTGAAAATGCATGTTGCCTGCTGAAAATGAGTTGAAATCACAAGAAAAGAGTCAATATTATATTTGGGTCTTACAGTGTTCAAACATGACTGCTTGTGCGCAAAACAGCCTTATTTCGTCGAGAGAAGAACAATTTCAGCCAATCCTTGATACTAATGATGATGAATCAATAAATCACTACAGGGATTGAATATGAGTGAAAATGCATGTTGCCTGCTGAAAATGAGTTGAAATCACAAGAAAAGAGTCAATATTATATTTGGGTCTTACAGTGTTCAAACATGACTGCTGGTGGCCAAAACAGCCTTATATCGTCGAGAGAAGAACAATTTCAGCCAATCCTTGATACTAATGATGATGAATCAATAAATCACTACAGGGATTGAATATGAGTGAAAATGCATGTTGCCTGCTGAAAATGAGTTGAAATCACAAGAAAAGAGTCAATATTATATTTGGGTCTTACAGTGTTCAAACATGACTGCTTGTGCGCAAAACAGCCTTATTTCGTCGCGAGAAGAACAATTTCAGCCAATCCTTGATACTAATGATGATGAATCAATAAATCACTACAGGGATTGAATATGAGTGAAAATGCATGTTGCCTGCTGAAAATGAGTTGAAATCACAAGAAAAGAGTCAATATTATATTTGGGTCTTACAGTGTTCAAACATGACTGCTGGTGGCCAAAACAGCCTTATTTCGGCGAGAGAAGAACAATTTCAGCCAATCCTTGATACTAATGATGATGAATCAATAAATCACTACAGGGATTGAATATGAGTGAAAATGCATGTTGCCTGCTGAAAATGAGTTGAAATCACAAGAAAAGAGTCAATATTATATTTGGGTCTTACAGTGTTCAAACATGACTGCTTGTGCGCAAAACAGCCTTATTTCGTCGAGAGAAGAACAATTTCAGCCAATCCTTGATACTAATGATGATGAATCAATAAATCACTACAGGGATTGAATATGAGTAAAAATGCATGTTGCCTGCTGAAAATGAGTTGAAATCACAAGAAAAGAGTCAATATTATATTTGGGTCTTACAGTGTTCAAACATGACTGCTGGTGGCCAAAACAGCCTTATTTCGGCGAGAGAAGAAGAATTTCAGCCAATCCTTGATACTAATGATGATGAATCAATAAATCACTACAGGGATTGAATATGAGTGAAAATGCATGTTGCCTGCTGAAAATGAGTTGAAATCACAAGAAAAGAGTCAATATTATATTTGGGTCTTACAGTGTTCAAACATGACTGCTGGTGGCCAAAACAGCCTTATTTCGGCGAGAGAAGAACAATTTCAGCCAATCCTTGATACTAATGATGATGAATCAATAAATCACTACAGGGATTGAATATGAGTGAAAATGCATGTTGCCTGCTGAAAATGAGTTGAAATCACAAGAAAAGAGTCAATATTATATTTGGGTCTTATAGTGTTCAAACATGACTGCTTGTGCGCAAAACAGCCTTATTTCGTCGAGAGAAGAACAATTTCAGCCAATCCTTGATACTAATGATGATGAATCAATAAATCACTACAGGGATTGAATATGAGTGAAAATGCATGTTGCCTGCTGAAAATGAGTTGAAATCACAAGAAAAGAGTAAAAATGATACTTGGGTCTTTACAGTGTTAAAACATGACTGCTTGTGCGCAAAACAGCCTTATTTCGGCGAGAGAAGAACAATTTCAGCCAATCCTTGATACTAATTATGATGAATCAATAAATCACTACAGGGATTGAATATGAGTGAAAATGCATGTTGCCTGCTGAAAATGAGTTGAAATCACAAGAAAAGAGTCAATATTATATTTGGGTCTTATAGTGTTCAAACATGACTGCTTGTGCGCAAAACAGCCTTATTTCGTCGAGAGAAGAACAATTTCAGCCAATCCTTGATACTAATGATGATGAATCAATAAATCACTACAGGGATTGAATATGAGTGAAAATGCATGTTTCCTGCTGAAAATCAGTTGAAATCACAAGAAAAGAGTAAAAATGATACTTGGGTCTTACAGTGTTAAAACATGACTGCTGGTGGCCAAAACAGCCTTATTTCGGCGAGAGAAGAACAATTTCAGCCAATCCTTGATACTAATGATGATGAATCAATAAATCACTACAGGGATTGAATATGAGTGAAAATGCATGTTGCCTGCTGAAAATGAGTTGAAATCACAAGAAAAGAGTCAATATTATATTTGGGTCTTACAGTGTTCAAACATGACTGCTTGTGCGCAAAACAGCCTTATTTCGTCGAGAGAAGAACAATTTCAGCCAATCCTTGATACTAATGATGATGAATCAATAAATCACTACAGGGATTGAATATGAGTGAAAATGCATGTTGCCTGCTGAAAATGAGTTGAAATCACAAGAAAAGAGTCAATATTATATTTGGGTCTTATAGTGTTCAAACATGACTGCTTGTGCGCAAAACAGCCTTATTTCGTCGAGAGAAGAACAATTTCAGCCAATCCTTGATACTAATGATGATGAATCAAAAAATCACTACAGGGATTGAATATGAGTGAAAATGCATGTTTCCTGCTGAAAATCAGTTGAAATCACAAGAAAAGAGTAAAAATGATACTTGGGTCTTAAAGTGTTAAAACATGACTGCTGGTGGCCAAAACAGCCTTATTTCGGCGAGAGAAGAACAATTTCAGCCAATCCTTGATACTAATGATGATGAATCAATAAATCACTACAGGGATTGAATATGAGTGAAAATGCATGTTGCCTGCTGAAAATGAGTTGAAATCACAAGAAAAGAGTCAATATTATATTTGGGTCTTACAGTGTTCAAACATGACTGCTTGTGCGCAAAACAGCCTTATTTCGTCGAGAGAAGAACAATTTCAGCCAATCCTTGATACTAATGATGATGAATCAATAAATCACTACAGGGATTGAATATGAGTGAAAATGCATGTTGCCTGCTGAAAATGAGTTGAAATCACAAGAAAAGAGTCAATATTATATTTGGGTCTTACAGTGTTCAAACATGACTGCTGGTGGCCAAAACAGCCTTATTTCGGCGAGAGAAGAAGAATTTCAGCCAATCCTTGATACTAATGATGATGAATCAATAAATCACTACAGGGATTGAATATGAGTGAAAATGCATGTTGCCTGCTGAAAATGAGTTGAAATCACAAGAAAAGAGTCAATATTATATTTGGGTCTTACAGTGTTCAAACATGACTGCTGGTGGCCAAAACAGCCTTATTTCGGCGAGAGAAGAACAATTTCAGCCAATCCTTGATACTAATGATGATGAATCAATAAATCACTACAGGGATTGAATATGAGTGAAAATGCATGTTGCCTGCTGAAAATGAGTTGAAATCACAAGAAAAGAGTCAATATTATATTTGGGTCTTACAGTGTTCAAACATGACTGCTTGTGCGCAAAACAGCCTTATTTCGTCGAGAGAAGAACAATTTCAGCCAATCCTTGATACTAATGATGATGAATCAATAAATCACTACAGGGATTGAATATGAGTGAAAATGCATGTTGCCTGCTGAAAATGAGTTGAAATCACAAGAAAAGAGTCAATATTATATTTGGGTCTTACAGTGTTCAAACATGACTGCTGGTGGCCAAAACAGCCTTATTTCGGCGAGAGAAGAACAATTTCAGCCAATCCTTGATACTAATGATGATGAATCAATAAATCACTACAGGGATTGAATATGAGTGAAAATGCATGTTGCCTGCTGAAAATGAGTTGAAATCACAAGAAAAGAGTCAATATTATATTTGGGTCTTACAGTGTTCAAACATGACTGCTGGTGGCCAAAACAGCCTTATTTCGGCGAGAGAAGAACAATTTCAGCCAATCCTTGATACTAATGATGATGAATCAATAAATCACTACAGGGATTGAATATGAGTGAAAATGCATGTTGCCTGCTGAAAATGAGTTGAAATCACAAGAAAAGAGTCAATATTATATTTGGGTCTTATAGTGTTCAAACATGACTGCTTGTGCGCAAAACAGCCTTATTTCGTCGAGAGAAGAACAATTTCAGCCAATCCTTGATACTAATGATGATGAATCAATAAATCACTACAGGGATTGAATATGAGTGAAAATGCATGTTTCCTGCTGAAAATCAGTTGAAATCACAAGAAAAGAGTAAAAATGATACTTGGGTCTTACAGTGTTAAAACATGACTGCTGGTGGCCAAAACAGCCTGATTTCGGCGAGAGAAGAACAATTTCAGCCAATCCTTGATACTAATGATGATGAATCAATAAATCACTACAGGGATTGAATATGAGTGAAAATGCATGTTGCCTGCTGAAAATGAGTTGAAATCACAAGAAAAGAGTCAATATTATATTTGGGTCTTACAGTGTTCAAACATGACTGCTTGTGCGCAAAACAGCCTTATTTCGTCGAGAGAAGAACAATTTCAGCCAATCCTTGATACTAATGATGATGAATCAATAAATCACTACAGGGATTGAATATGAGTGAAAATGCATGTTTCCTGCTGAAAATGAGTTGAAATCACAAGAAAAGAGTAAAAATGATACTTGGGTGTTTACAGTGTTAAAACATGACTGCTTGTGCGCAAAACAGCCTTATTTCGGCGAGAGAAGAACAATTTCAGCCAATCCTTGATACTAATGATGATGAATCAATAAATCACTACAGGGATTGAATATGAGTGAAAATGCATGTTGCCTGCTGAAAATGAGTTGAAATCACAAGAAAAGAGTCAATATTATATTTGGGTCTTACAGTGTTCAAACATGACTGCTTGTGCGCAAAACAGCCTTATTTCGTCGAGAGAAGTACAATTTCAGCCAATCCTTGATACTAATGATGATGAATCAATAAATCACTACAGGGATTGAACATGAGTGAAAATGCATGTTGCCTGCTGAAAATGAGTTGAAATCACAAGAAAAGAGTAAAAATGATACTTGGGACTTTACAGTGTTAAAACATGACTGCTTGTGCGCAAAACAGCGTTATTTCGGCGAGAGAAGAACAATTTCAGCCAATCCTTGATACTAATGATGATGAATCAATAAATCACTACAGGGATTGAATATGAGTGAAAATGCATGTTGCCTGCTGAAAATGAGTTGAAATCACAAGAAAAGAGTCAATATTATATTTGGGTCTTACAGTGTTCAAACATGACTGCTGGTGGCCAAAACAGCCTTATTTCGGCGAGAGAAGAAGAATTTCAGCCAATCCTTGATATTAATGATGATGAATCAATAAATCACTACAGGGATTGAATATGAGTGAAAATGCATGTTGCCTGCTGAAAATGAGTTGAAATCACAAGAAAAGAGTCAATATTATATTTGGGTCTTACAGTGTTCAAACATGACTGCTGGTGGCCAAAACAGCCTTATTTCGGCGAGAGAAGAAGAATTTCAGCCAATCCTTGATACTAATGATGATGAATCAATAAATCACTACAGGGATTGAATATGAGTGAAAATGCATGTTGCCTGCTGAAAATGAGTTGAAATCACAAGAAAAGAGTCAATATTATATTTGGGTCTTACAGTGTTCAAACATGACTGCTTGTGCGCAAAACAGCCTTATTTCGTCGAGAGAAGAACAATTTCAGCCAATCCTTGATACTAATGATGATGAATCAATAAATCACTACAGGGATTGAATATGAGTGAAAATGCATGTTGCCTGCTGAAAATGAGTTGAAATCACAAGAAAAGAGTCAATATTATATTTGGGTCTTACAGTGTTCAAACATGACTGCTTGTGCGCAAAACAGCCTTATTTCGTCGAGAGAAGAACAATTTCAGCCAATCCTTGATACTAATGATGATGAATCAATAAATCACTACAGGGATTGAATATGAGTGAAAATGCATGTTGCCTGCTGAAAATGAGTTGAAATCACAAGAAAAGAGTCAATATTATATTTGGGTCTTACAGTGTTCAAACATGACTGCTGGTGGCCAAAACAGCCTTATTTCGGCGAGAGAAGAAGAATTTCAGCCAATCCTTGATACTAATGATGATGAATCAATAAATCACTACAGGGATTGAATATGAGTGAAAATGCATGTTGCCTGCTGAAATTGAGTTGAAATCACAAGAAAAGAGTCAATATTATATTTGGGTCTTACAGTGTTCAAACATGACTGCTGGTGGCCAAAACAGCCTTATTTCGGCGAGAGAAGAACAATTTCAGCCAATCCTTGATACTAATGATGATGAATCAATAAATCACTACAGGGATTGAATATGAGTGAAAATGCATGTTGCCTGCTGAAAATGAGTTGAAATCACAAGAAAAGAGTCAATATTATATTTGGGTCTTACAGTGTTAAACATGACTGCTGGTGGCCAAAACAGCCTTATTTCGGCGAGAGAAGAAGAATTTCAGCCAATCCTTGATACTAATGATGATGAATCAATAAATCACTACAGGGATTGAATATGAGTGAAAATGCATGTTGCCTGCTGAAAATGAGTTGAAATCACAAGAAAAGAGTCAATATTATATTTGGGTCTTACAGTGTTCAAACATGACTGCTGGTGACCAAAACAGCCTTATTTCGGCGAGAGAAGAAGAATTTCAGCCAATCCTTGATACTAATGATGATGAATCAATAAATCACTACAGGGATTGAATATGAGTGAAAATGCATGTTGCCTGCTGAAAATGAGTTGAAATCACAAGAAAAGAGTCAATATTATATTTGGGTCTTACAGTGTTCAAACATGACTGCTTGTGCGCAAAACAGCCTTATTTCGTCGAGAGAAGAACAATTTCAGCCAATCCTTGATACTAATGATGATGAATCAATAAATCACTACAGGGATTGAATATGAGTGAAAATGCATGTTGCCTGCTGAAAATGAGTTGAAATCACAAGAAAAGAGTCAATATTATATTTGGGTCTTACAGTGTTCAAACATGACTGCTGGTGACCAAAACAGCCTTATTTCGGCGAGAGAAGAAGAATTTCAGCCAATCCTTGATACTAATGATGATGAATCAATAAATCACTACAGGGATTGAATATGAGTGAAAATGCATGTTGCCTGCTGAAAATGAGTTGAAATCACAAGAAAAGAGTCAATATTATATTTGGGTCTTACAGTGTTCAAACATGACTGCTGGTGGCCAAAACAGCCTTATTTCGGCGAGAGAAGAACAATTTCAGCCAATCCTTGATACTAATGATGATGAATCAATAAATCACTACAGGGATTGAATATGAGTGAAAATGCATGTTGCCTGCTGAAAATGAGTTGAAATCACAAGAAAAGAGTCAATATTATATTTGGGTCTTACAGTGTTCAAACATGACTGCTGGTGGCCAAAACAGCCTTATTTCGGCGAGAGAAGAACAATTTCAGCCAATCCTTGATACTAATGATGATGAATCAATAAATCACTACAGGGATTGAATATGAGTGAAAATGCATGTTGCCTGCTGAAAATGAGTTGAAATCACAAGAAAAGAGTCAATATTATATTTGGGTCTTACAGTGTTCAAACATGACTGCTGGTGACCAAAACAGCCTTATTTCGGCGAGAGAAGAAGAATTTCAGCCAATCCTTGATACTAATGATGATGAATCAATAAATCACTACAGGGATTGAATATGAGTGAAAATGCATGTTGCCTGCTGAAAATGAGTTGAAATCACAAGAAAAGAGTCAATATTATATTTGGGTCTTACAGTGTTCAAACATGACTGCTGGTGACCAAAACAGCCTTATTTCGGCGAGAGAAGAAGAATTTCAGCCAATCCTTGATACTAATGATGATGAATCAATAAATCACTACAGGGATTGAATATGAGTGAAAATGCATGTTTCCTGCTGAAAATGAGTTGAAATCACAAGAAAAGAGTAAAAATGATACTTGGGTCTTTACAGTGTTAAAACATGACTGCTTGTGCGCAAAACAGCCTTATTTCGTCGAGAGAAGAACAATTTCAGCCAATCCTTGATACTAATGATGATGAATCAATAAATCACTACA
Source organism: Centropristis striata (assembly GCF_030273125.1). Lineage (NCBI taxonomy): Eukaryota > Metazoa > Chordata > Actinopteri > Perciformes > Serranidae > Centropristis > Centropristis striata. The sequence continues at coordinate 14,644,100 of NC_081538.1, read as the reverse complement.
GGGATTGAATATGAGTGAAAATGCATGTTGCCTGCTGAAAATGAGTTGAAATCACAAGAAAAGAGTCAATATTATATTTGGGTCTTATAGTGTTCAAACATGACTGCTTGTGCGCAAAACAGCCTTATTTCGTCGAGAGAAGAACAATTTCAGCCAATCCTTGATACTAATGATGATGAATCAATAAATCACTACAGGGATTGAATATGAGTGAAAATGCATGTTTCCTGCTGAAAATCAGTTGAAATCACAAGAAAAGAGTAAAAATGATACTTGGGTCTTACAGTGTTAAAACATGACTGCTGGTGGCCAAAACAGCCTTATTTCGGCAAGAGAAGATGAATTTCAGCCAATCCTTGATACAAATGATGATGAATCAATAAATCACTACAGGGATTGAATATGAGTGAAAATGCATGTTTCCTGCTGAAAATCAGTTGAAATCACAAGAAAAGAGTAAAAATGATACTTGGGTCTTACAGTGTTAAAACATGACTGCTGGTGGCCAAAACAGCCTTATTTCGGCGAGAGAAGAACAATTTCAGCCAATCCTTGATACTAATGATGATGAATCAATAAATCACTACAGGGATTGAATATGAGTGAAAATGCATGTTGCCTGCTGAAAATGAGTTGAAATCACAAGAAAAGAGTCAATATTATATTTGGGTCTCACAGTGTTCAAACATGACTGCTTGTGCGCAAAACAGCCTTATTTCGGCGAGAGAAGAACAATTTCAGCCAATCCTTGATACTAATGATGATGAATCAATAAATCACTACAGGGATTGAATATGAGTGAAAATGCATGTTTCCTGCTGAAAATCAGTTGAAATCACAAGAAAAGAGTAAAAATGATACTTGGGTCTTACAGTGTTAAAACATGACTGCTGGTGGCCAAAACAGCCTTATTTCGGCGAGAGAAGAACAATTTCAGCCAATCCTTGATACTAATGATGATGAATCAATAAATCACTACAGGGATTGAATATGAGTGAAAATGCATGTTGCCTGCTGAAAATGAGTTGAAATCACAAGAAAAGAGTCAATATTATATTTGGGTCTTACAGTGTTCAAACATGACTGCTTGTGCGCAAAACAGCCTGATTTCGTCGAGAGAAGAACAATTTCAGCCAATCCTTGATACTAATGATGATGAATCAATAAATCACTACAGGGATTGAATATGAGTGAAAATGCATGTTGCCTGCTGAAAATGAGTTGAAATCACAAGTAAAGAGTCAATATTATATTTGGGTCTTATAGTGTTCAAACATGACTGCTTGTGCGCAAAACAGCCTTATTTCGTCGAGAGAAGAACAATTTCAGCCAATCCTTGATACTAATGATGATGAATCAATAAATCACTACAGGGATTGAATATGAGTGAAAATGCATGTTTCCTGCTGAAAATCAGTTGAAATAACAAGAAAAGAGTAAAAATGATACTTGGGTCTTACAGTGTTAAAACATGACTGCTGGTGGCCAAAACAGCCTTATTTCGGCGAGAGAAGAAGAATTTCAGCCAATCCTTGATACTAATGATGATGAATCAATAAATCACTACAGGGATTGAATATGAGTGAAAATGCATGTTTCCTGCTGAAAATGAGTTGAAATCACAAGAAAAGAGTAAAAATGATACTTGGGTCTTACAGTGTTAAAACATGACTGCTGGTGGCCAAAACAGCCTTATTTCGGCGAGAGAAGAACAATTTCAGCCAATCCTTGATACTAATGATGATGAATCAATAAATCACTACAGGGATTGAATATGAGTGAAAATGCATGTTTCCTGCTGAAAATCAGTTGAAATCACAAGAAAAGAGTAAAAATGATACTTGGGTCTTACAGTGTTAAAACATGACTGCTGGTGGCCAAAACAGCCTCATTTCGGGGAGAGAAGAACAATTTCAGCCAATCCTTGATACTAATGATGATGAATCAATAAATCACTACAGGGATTGAATATGAGTGAAAATGCATGTTTCCTGCTGAAAGTCAGTTGAAATCACAAGAAAAGAGTAAAAATGATACTTGGGTCTTACAGTGTTAAAACATGACTGCTGGTGGCCAAAACAGCCTTATTTCGGCGAGAGAAGAACAATTTCAGCCAATCCTTGATACTAATGATGATGAATCAATAAATCACTACAGGGATTGAATATGAGTGAAAATGCATGTTGCCTGCTGAAAATGAGTTGAAATCACAAGAAAAGAGTCAATATTATATTTAGGTCTTACAGTGTTCAAACATGACTGCTTGTGCGCAAAACAGCCTTATTTCGTCGAGAGAAGAAGAATTTCAGCCAATCCTTGATACTAATGATGATGAATCAATAAATCACTACAGGGATTGAATATGAGTGAAAATGCATGTTTCCTGCTGAAAATGAGTTGAAATCACAAGAAAAGAGTAAAAATGATACTTGGGTCTTACAGTGTTAAAACATGACTGCTGGTGGCCAAAACAGCCTTATTTCGGCGAGAGAAGAACAATTTCAGCCAATCCTTGATACTAATGATGATGAATCAATAAATCACTACAGGGATTGAATATGAGTGAAAATGCATGTTTCCTGCTGAAAATCAGTTGAAATCACAAGAAAAGAGTCAATATTATATTTGGGTCTTACAGTGTTCAAACATGACTGCTGGTGGCCAAAACAGCCTTATTTCGGGGAGAGAAGAACAATTTCAGCCAATCCTTGATACTAATGATGATGAATCAATAAATCACTACAGGGATTGAATATGAGTGAAAATGCATGTTGCCTGCTGAAAATGAGTTGAAATCACAAGAAAAGAGTCAATATTATATTTGGGTCTTACAGTGTTCAAACATGACTGCTTGTGCGCAAAACAGCCTTATTTCGTCGAGAGAAGAACAATTTCAGCCAATCCTTGATACTAATGATGATGAATCAATAAATCACTACAGGGATTGAATATGAGTGAAAATGCATGTTTCCTGCTGAAAATGAGTTGAAATCACAAGAAAAGAGTAAAAATCATACTTGGGTCTTACAGTGTTAAAACATGACTGCTGGTGGCCAAAACAGCCTTATTTCGGCGAGAGAAGAACAATTTCAGCCAATCCTTAATACTAATGATGATGAATCAATAAATCACTACAGGGATTGAATATGAGTGAAAATGCATGTTTCCTGCTGAAAATCAGTTGAAATCACAAGAAAAGAGTAAAAATGATACTTGGGTCTTACAGTGTTAAAACATGACTGCTGGTGGCCAAAACAGCCTTATTTCGGCGAGAGAAGAACAATTTCAGCCAATCCTTGATACTAATGATGATGAATCAATAAATCACTACAGGGATTGAATATGAGTGAAAATGCATGTTTCCTGCTGAAAATCAGTTGAAATCACAAGAAAAGAGTAAAAATGATACTTGGGTCTTACAGTGTTAAAACATGACTGCTGGTGGCCAAAACAGCCTCATTTCGGGGAGAGAAGAACAATTTCAGCCAATCCTTGATACTAATGATGATGAATCAATAAATCACTACAGGGATTGAATATGAGTGAAAATGCATGTTTCCTGCTGAAAATCAGTTGAAATCACAAGAAAAGAGTAAAAATGATACTTGGGTCTTACAGTGTTAAAACATGACTGCTGGTGGCCAAAACAGCCTTATTTCGTCGAGAGAAGAACAATTTCAGCCAATCCTTGATACTAATGATGATGAATCAATAAATCACTACAGGGATTGAATATGAGTGAAAATGCATGTTGCCTGCTGAAAATGAGTTGAAATCACAAGAAAAGAGTCAATATTATATTTAGGTCTTACAGTGTTCAAACATGACTGCTTGTGCGCAAAACAGCCTTATTTCGTCGAGAGAAGAACAATTTCAGCCAATCCTTGATACTAATGATGATGAATCAATAAATCACTACAGGGATTGAATATGAGTGAAAATGCATGTTTCCTGCTGAAAATGAGTTGAAATCACAAGAAAAGAGTAAAAATGATACTTGGGTCTTACAGTGTTAAAACATGACTGCTGGTGGCCAAAACAGCCTTATTTCGGCGAGAGAAGAACAATTTCAGCCAATCCTTGATACTAATGATGATGAATCAATAAATCACTACAGGGATTGAATATGAGTGAAAATGCATGTTGCCTGCTGAAAATGAGTTGAAATCACAAGAAAAGAGTCAATATTATATTTGGGTCTTACAGTGTTCAAACATGACTGCTTGTGCGCAAAACAGCCTTATTTCGTCGAGAGAAGAACAATTTCAGCCAATCCTTGATACTAATGATGATGAATCAATAAATCACAACAGGGATTGAATATGAGTGAAAATGCATGTTTCCTGCTGAAAATCAGTTGAAATCACAAGAAAAGAGTAAAAATGATACTTGGGTCTTACAGTGTTAAAACATGACTGCTGGTGGCCAAAACAGCCTTATTTCGGCGAGAGAAGAAGAATTTCAGCCAATCCTTGATACTAATGATGATGAATCAATAAATCACTACAGGGATTGAATATGAGTGAAAATGCATGTTTCCTGCTGAAAATCAGTTAAAATCACAAGAAAAGAGTAAAAATGATACTTGGGTCTTACAGTGTTAAAACATGACTGCTGGTGGCCAAAACAGCCTTATTTCGGCGAGAGAAGAAGAATTTCAGCCAATCCTTGATACTAATGATGATGAATCAATAAATCACTACAGGGATTGAATATGAGTGAAAATGCATGTTTCCTGCTGAAAATCAGTTGAAATCACAAGAAAAGAGTAAAAATGATACTTGGGTCTTACAGTGTTAAAACATGACTGCTGGTGGCCAAAACAGCCTTATTTCGGCGAGAGAAGAACAATTTCAGCCAATCCTTGATACTAATGATGATGAATCAATAAATCACTACAGGGATTGAATATGAGTGAAAATGCATGTTTCCTGCTGAAAATCAGTTAAAATCACAAGAAAAGAGTCAATATTATATTTGGGTCTTACAGTGTTCAAACATGACTGCTTGTGCGCAAAACAGCCTTATTTCGTCGAGAGAAGAACAATTTCAGCCAATCCTTGATACTAATGATGATGAATCAATAAATCACTACAGGGATTGAATATGAGTGAAAATGCATGTTTCCTGCTGAAAATGAGTTGAAATCACAAGAAAAGAGTAAAAATGATACTTGGGTCTTACAGTGTTAAAACATGACTGCTGGTGGCCAAAACAGCCTTATTTCGGCGAGAGAAGAAGAATTTCAGCCAATCCTTGATACTAATGATGATGAATCAATAAATCACTACAGGGATTGAATATGAGTGAAAATGCATGTTGCCTGCTGAAAATGAGTTGAAATCACAAGAAAAGAGTCAATATTATATTTGGGTCTTACAGTGTTCAAACATGACTGCTTGTGCGCAAAACAGCCTTATTTCGTCGAGAGAAGAACAATTTCAGCCAATCCTTGATACTAATGATGATGAATCAATAAATCACTACAGGGATTGAATATGAGTCAAAATGCATGTTTCCTGCTGAAAATGAGTTGAAATCACAAGAAAAGATTAAAAATGATACTTGGGTCTTACAGTGTTAAAACATGACTGCTGGTGGCCAAAACAGCCTTATTTCGGCGAGAGAAGAACAATTTCAGCCAATCCTTGATACTAATGATGATGAATCAATAAATCACTACAGGGATTGAATATGAGTGAAAATGCATGTTGCCTGCTGAAAATGAGTTGAAATCACAAGAAAAGAGTCAATATTATATTTGGGTCTTACAGTGTTCAAACATGACTGCTTGTGCGCAAAACAGCCTTATTTCGTCGAGAGAAGAACAATTTCAGCCAATCCTTGATACTAATGATGATGAATCAATAAATCACTACAGGGATTGAATATGAGTGAAAATGCATGTTTCCTGCTGAAAATGAGTTGAAATCACAAGAAAAGAGTAAAAATGATACTTGGGTCTTATAGTGTTAAAACATGACTGCTGGTGGCCAAAACAGCCTTATTTCGGCGAGAGAAGAACAATTTCAGCCAATCCTTGATACTAATGATGATGAATCAATAAATCACTACAGGGATTGAATATGAGTGAAAATGCATGTTGCCTGCTGAAAATGAGTTGAAATCACAAGAAAAGAGTCAATATTATATTTGGGTCTTACAGTGTTCAAACATGACTGCTTGTGCGCAAAACAGCCTTATTTCGTCGAGAGAAGAACAATTTCAGCCAATCCTTGATACTAATGATGATGAATCAATAAATCACTACAGGGATTGAATATGAGTGAAAATGCATGTTTCCTGCTGAAAATCAGTTGAAATCACAAGAAAAGAGTAAAAATGATACTTGGGTCTTACAGTGTTAAAACATGACTGCTGGTGGCCAAAACAGCCTTATTTCGGCGAGAGAAGAAGAATTTCAGCCAATCCTTGATACTAATGATGATGAATCAATAAATCACTACAGGGATTGAATATGAGTGAAAATGCATGTTGCCTGCTGAAAATGAGTTGAAATCACAAGAAAAGAGTCAATATTATATTTGGGTCTTACAGTGTTCAAACATGACTGCTTGTGCGCAAAACAGCCTTATTTCGTCGAGAGAAGAACAATTTCAGCCAATCCTTGATACTAATGATGATGAATCAATAAATCACTACAGGGGTTGAATATGAGTGAAAATGCATGTTTCCTGCTGAAAATGAGTTGAAATCACAAGAAAAGAGTAAAAATGATACTTGGGTCTTACAGTGTTAAAACATGACTGCTGGTGGCCAAAACAGCCTTATTTCGGCGAGAGAAGAAGAATTTCAGCCAATCCTTGATACTAATGATGATGAATCAATAAATCACTACAGGGATTGAATATGAGTGAAAATGCATGTTGCCTGCTGAAAATGAGTTGAAATCACAAGAAAAGAGTCAATATTATATTTGGGTCTTACAGTGTTCAAACATGACTGCTTGTGCGCAAAACAGCCTTATTTCGTCGAGAGAAGAACAATTTCAGCCAATCCTTGATACTAATGATGATGAATCAATAAATCACTACAGGGATTGAATATGAGTGAAAATGCATGTTTCCTGCTGAAAATGAGTTGAAATCACAAGAAAAGAGTAAAAATTATACTTGGGTCTTACAGTGTTAAAACATGACTGCTGGTGGCCAAAACAGCCTTATTTCGGCGAGAGAAGAACAATTTCAGCCAATCCTTGATACTAATGATGATGAATCAATAAATCACTACAGGGATTGAATATGAGTGAAAATGCATGTTGCCTGCTGAAAATGAGTTGAAATCACAAGAAAAGAGTCAATATTATATTTGGGTCTTACAGTGTTCAAACATGACTGCTTGTGCGCAAAACAGCCTTATTTCGTCGAGAGAAGAACAATTTCAGCCAATCCTTGATACTAATGATGATGAATCAATAAATCACTACAGGGATTGAATATGAGTGAAAATGCATGTTGCCTGTTGAAAATGAGCTGAAATCACAAGAAAAGAGTCAAAATGATATTTGGGTCTTACAGTGTTAAAACATGACTGCTGGTGGCCAAAACAGCATTATTTCGGCGAGAGAAGAACAATTTCAGCCAATCCTTGATACTAATGATGATGAATCAATAAATCACTACAGGGATTGAATATGAGTGAAAATGCATGTTGCCTGCTGAAAATGAGTTGAAATCACAAGAAAAGATTCAATATTATATTTGGGTCTTACAGTGTTCAAACATGACTGCTTGTGCGCAAAACAGCCTTATTTCGGCGAGAGAAGAACAATTTCAGCCAATCCTTGATACTAATGATGATGAATCAATAAATCACTACAGGGATTGAATATGAGTCAAAATGCATGTTTCCTGCTGAAAATGAGTTGAAATCACAAGAAAAGAGTAAAAATGATACTTGGGTCTTACAGTGTTAAAACATGACTGCTGGTGGCCAAAACAGCCTTATTTCGGCGAGAGAAGAAGAATTTCAGCCAATCCTTGATACTAATGATGATGAATCAATAAATCACTACAGGGATTGAATATGAGTGAAAATGCATGTTGCCTGCTGAAAATGAGTTGAAATCACAAGAAAAGAGTCAATATTATATTTGGGTCTTACAGTGTTCAAACATGACTGCTTGTGCGCAAAACAGCCTTATTTCGTCGAGAGAAGAACAATTTCAGCCAATCCTTGATACTAATGATGATGAATCAATAAATCACTACAGGGATTGAATATGAGTGAAAATGCATGTTTCCTGCTGAAAATGAGTTGAAATCACAAGAAAAGAGTAAAAATTATACTTGGGTCTTACAGTGTTAAAACATGACTGCTGGTGGCCAAAACAGCCTTATTTCGGCGAGAGAAGAACAATTTCAGCCAATCCTTGATACTAATGATGATGAATCAATAAATCACTACAGGGATTGAATATGAGTGAAAATGCATGTTGCCTGCTGAAAATGAGTTGAAATCACAAGAAAAGAGTCAATATTATATTTGGGTCTTACAGTGTTCAAACATGACTGCTTGTGCGCAAAACAGCCTTATTTCGTCGAGAGAAGAACAATTTCAGCCAATCCTTGATACTAATGATGATGAATCAATAAATCACTACAGGGATTGAATATGAGTGAAAATGCATGTTGCCTGTTGAAAATGAGCTGAAATCACAAGAAAAGAGTCAAAATGATATTTGGGTCTTACAGTGTTAAAACATGACTGCTGGTGGCCAAAACAGCATTATTTCGGCGAGAGAAGAACAATTTCAGCCAATCCTTGATACTAATGATGATGAATCAATAAATCACTACAGGGATTGAATATGAGTGAAAATGCATGTTGCCTGCTGAAAATGAGTTGAAATCACAAGAAAAGAGTCAATATTATATTTGGGTCTTACAGTGTTCAAACATGACTGCTTGTGCGCAAAACAGCCTTATTTCGGCGAGAGAAGAACAATTTCAGCCAATCCTTGATACTAATGATGATGAATCAATAAATCACTACAGGGATTGAATATGAGTCAAAATGCATGTTTCCTGCTGAAAATGAGTTGAAATCACAAGAAAAGAGTAAAAATGATACTTGGGTCTTACAGTGTTAAAACATGACTGCTGGTCGCCAAAACAGCCTTATTTCGGCGAGAGAAGAACAATTTCAGCCAATCCTTGATACTAATGATGATGAATCAATAAATCACTACAGGGATTGAATATGAGTCAAAATGCATGTTTCCTGCTTAAAATGAGTTGAAATCACAAGAAAAGAGTCAAAATGATATTTGGGTTTTACAGTGTTAAAACATGACTGCTTGTGTCCAAAACAGTGTTATTTCGGCGAGAGAAGAACAATTTAAGCCAATCATTGATACTAATGATGATGAATCAATGAATCACTACAGGGATTGAATATGAGTAAAAATGCATGTTTCCTGCTTAAAATGAGTTGAAATCAGAAGAACCTGCCAAAATGAAAAGAAAACAGTTGAAATCACATGAAAATAGTCAAAATGATATTTGGGACTTACATTGTTAAAACATGACTGCTTGTGTCCAAAACAGTGTTATTTCGGCGAGAGAAGAACAATTTAAGCCAATCATTGATACTAATGATGATGAATCAATAAATCACTACAGGGATTGAATATGAGTCAAAATGCATGTTTCCTGCTTAAAATGTGTTGAAATCACAAGAAACTGCCAAAATGAAAAGAAAAAACTTGAAATCACATGAAAAGACTCAAATTGATATTTCGGATTTACAGTGTTAAAACATGACTGCTTGTGTCAAAAACAGTGTTATTTCTGCGAGAGAAGAACAATTTAAGCCAATCATTGATAATAATGATGATGAATCAATAAATCACTACAGCGATTTAATATGAGTCAAAATGCATGTTTGAGTTGAAATCGAGTTGAAAAAGAGTTGAAATCACAAGAAACTGCCAAAATGAAAAGAAAAAAGTTGAAGTCACATGAAAAGAGTCAAAATTACAAAAAAAAATGTTGAAATCATGCAAAAAAGGCCAATATGAGATAAGAAGTTGAAGTCATGAGAAAGTTTTCAAAATGAAAAGAAAAAATTTGTAGTCACGAGAAGAAGTCAAAATAACGAGAAAATAGTCATAAAAAAACGTGATAACTATATTTGGGTTTTACATTTTTAAAACATGACCGCTTGTGTCCAAAACAGTGTATTTTGGCGAGAGAAGAACAATTTGACCCAATCATTGAAAGTAATGAGGATGAATCAATAAATCACTACAGGGATTGAATATGAGTCAAATTGCATGTTTCCCGCTTAAAAAGAGTTGAAATCATAAGAAACTGCCAGAATCAAAAGAAAATAGTTGAAGTCAAATGAAAAGAGTCAAAATGACAAAAAAATGTTGAAATCACGAGAAGAAGTCAAATTAACGAGAATATAGTTATAAAAAAACATGATAACTATATTTGGGTTTTACAGTGTTAAAACATGACCGCTTTTGTCCAAAACAGTGTATTTTGGCGAGAGAAGAACAATTTGACCCAATCATTGATACTAATGATGATGAATCAATAAATCACTACAGGGATTGAATATGAGTCAAATTGCATGTTTGCTGCTTAAAAAGAGTTGAAATCACAAGAAACTTCCAAAATGTAAATATTTAACTTTTTACTCATTTTGAATTGTTTCTTGTAACTTCAACTTTTTTGTCATTTTGCCCTTTTTTCATGATTTAGATTTTTTTTGTCATTTTGACTTTTTTCATGTGACTTCAACTTTTTCTCATTATTTTGACTTTTTTCTCGTTGTTTTGATATGAGAGAAAAAAAGGCAAAATCATGGAAAAAAGGTAAAAATTAGAAAAAAGTTCAAAGTCACTAGAAATTATTCCAAATGAGAGAAAAAAAAGTTGAAATCACAAAATAAAACTAAAAGACTAAAAGACAACAGGTTCTGATAAAAACTAAAATACAACGGGAAAGAAAATACAAACGATTTGATGAACAACTAAATAAGTAAGTAGATAACTAAATAGGTGAATACATAAATAAATAGTAAAATAATCAGTCAAAAGCTAGACCAAACAGGTGAGTCTTGAGCCTCCTTTTAAAAACATCAACAGTCTCTGCGGTCCTGATGCCCTCTGGCAGGCTGTTCCATAGGCACAGGCCATAATGGCTGAATGCTGCCTCCCTGTAGGTTTTAGTTTTAACTCTTGGAATAATTAAAAGGCCGGTGCCAGAGGACCTCAGGACCCGCGAGGGTTGATATGATATAAGCATATCAGATAGATATTTATGTTGGGATTCTACCACAGGTGAATTTTGGGTTCATTTGTGGACTTTGATATTTGTGGACTAAATGGAACATTTTCTTGAGTCAACACAACAAAATGGCAGAACCTCCATTTTGTCCCCTCTCAAGAACTTCAGTTCCCAGAATGCATTGCATTTATGACACCTTCCAGGTGTCATGTCATTGGTCAAGGCACCTTTGACCCCACAGGAGGTCCACTGGCCTGCTATAAAGGAGACAGTCCTCTCTGTCCCTCTCTCTCTCTCCAGCTGCTCTCTCTCCACCGTTCCTGCTTGGAAGCATCTCCAGGAGGGGATCCAGAGGCCTGGATCCACCAGCCCCCCTCCTCCCTCACTCCCTGCTGAGATCCTCTGCAGCTGAGGTGAGGCTCCAACAACCAGAATCTCCTTGTCCACAAGGATCCTGAACAACTGCAACTCTGACCTTCTCTGCACACCAAATTTGCATTTAATGAACACAAAGTTCATTGCATCTGTCAGAGAAAGCTCTAATTCAACAAAAAGGACAACCAGCAACCAGCAACTTCACTCAACTTCCTTCTTCCACTCTTCTGCTGAAAAGGCTTCCCCCCCTTTTTCACCGGACTCGTGAGTAATGTAACTGGGCTTAGATAAGAAATTAGCAAGGACTTTAGCAACTAGGATTTGACCTGTGATTAATGATTTGGTTTATATGTGTGTTTTAAGTATATTTATGTGACATTCGTGTTACGATCAAAGTTGTATGTTTATCTTGCTCATTGTCTGAGGAGTGGTAAACCCCCTCACACACACACACACACACACACACACACACACACACACATGTTTCCTTCTCTTTTGTAATGTATTCTCTATTTTATAGATGTCAAATCAAATCAAATCAATTTTATTTATATAGCCCAAAATCACAAATCACAGATTTGCCTCAAAGGGCTTCACAGACTGTACATGGTACGACACCCTCTGTCCTTAGACCCTCACATCGGCCAGGGAAAAACTCCTTTAAAAAACCCTTTTAGCAGGGGAAAAAAAGAAGAAGAAACCTCAGGGAGAGCGACAGAGGAGGGATCCATCTCCCAGGACGGACAGACGTGCAATAGATGTCGTTGTACAGGGCAGGTCAACAGAGTAGAGTAGATAGAGGTTGGGGGGGGGGGGGGGGGGGGGGGGGGGGGGCGAGAGAGAGAGAGAGAGAGAGAGGAGCAGGAGTTCTTGGGCGGGGGGGTTGGGGGGGCACAGCAGCAGGTGATGATGCGCCACCATTGGCCAGTAGTGATGGTGAGTGGACCAGGAGAGGAACATTCCCATCTGGGGCCGGACCAGATCCACAGCAGTGAGACCAGCAGGGGTGATGGAGCAGGACCACAGCTCCACACCCTGTGAAGAGAGAGCAGAGAAAAGTGCGAGTATTCTGGGAAAATAAAAGCTTGTGTCATGTATTATTGGGACAGAGAGAAAGAGGGCCCCGGTGTATCGTGTCCCCCGACACATTGGGCCTATAGCGGCATAACTAGGGGCTGGTCCAAGGCAGGCCTCGGCCAGCCCTAACTATAGGCTTTGTCAAAGAGGAAAGTTTTAAGTTTACTCTTGAATAAAGAGAGGGTGTCTGCCTCCCGAACTGACACTGGGAGATGATTCCACAAGAGAGGAGCTTGATAACTGAAGGCTCTGGCTCCCAATCTAGTTTTAAGGACTTTAGGAACCACAAGTAACATAGAATTTTGGGAGCGTAGTGCTCTAGAAGGGTAATATGGCACTATGAGGTCTTTAAGATATGATGGTGCCTGATCATTTAGAGCTTTGTAAGTAAGAAGAAGGATTTTGAACTCAATTCTGGATTTTACAGGGAGCCAGTGCAGCGAAGCTAGAACAGGAGAAATATGATCTCTTTTCTTGGTTCTTGTTAGTACACGAGCCGCAGCATTTTGGACTAACTGAAGAGTTTTAAGGGATTTATTGGAGCAGCCTGACAGTAAGGAATTACAGTAATCTAACCTTGAAGTAACAAAAGCATGAACTAATTTTTCTGCATCCTTTTGAGACAGGATGTGTCTAATTTTTGTAATATTACGTAGGTGAAAAAATGCAGTCCTTGAAGTTTGTTTTATATGGGAGTTAAATGACAGATCCTGATCAAAGATAACTCCGAGATTCCTTATGGTGGTATTGGAGGCCAGGGTAATGCCATCGATGCTAATTAAGTCTTTAGATAATGAGTTTCGGAGGTGTTCGGGTCCCAGTACAATCACTTCTGTTTTTTCCGAGTTTAACATTAGGAAGTTGTGGACCATCCAGGTTTTTATGTCTTTAAGGCATGCATTTAGTTTGGCTAGCTGATCAGTTTCACCTGGCTTGATTGATATATATAACTGAGTGTCATCAGCATAACAATGAAAGTTAATTGAATGTTTTCTAATTATATTACCTAGAGGGAGCATATAAAGGGTGAATAAAATTGGTCCAAGCACAGAACCCTGTGGAACACCGTGGTTAACATCAGTGCGCACGGAGGATTCATTATTCACATGAACAAACTGGAAACGGTCTAATAAGTACGATTTAAACCAGCCCAGTGCCGTTCCTCTAATGCCAATTACATGTTCCAGTCTCTGTAATAGGATACGATGGTCAATTGTATCAAATGCAGCACTCAGATCTAGTAAGACAAGGACTGAGACAAGTCCATTATCAGAAGAAATTAAAAGGTCATTTGTAATTTTTACCAATGCTGTTTCTGTGCTATGATGAGTTCTAAATCCTGACTGGAAGTCCTCATATAGACTATTGTGTTGAAGAAAATCACAAAGTTGATTTGCGACTGCTTTCTCCAGGATCTTAGAGATGAAGGGGAGGTTAGATATTGGTCTATAGTTTGCTAAAACGCCAGGATCTAAATTAACCTTTTTCAGAAGAGGTTTAATTACAGCTACTTTACATGATTGTGGCACGTAGCCTGTTAATAATGACAAGTTGATTGCATCTAAGAAAGAAGTACCCGTTAAAGGTAGAACCTCTTTAAGCAGCCTTGTTGGTATGGGGTCTAGGAGACAGGTTGACGGTTTAGATGAGGAAATCATTGAGGTTAGTTGTTGGAAAGTGATGGGAGCGAAGCGATCTAAATATTTATCAGGGTTTGTACCCGTTTCTAAGGCTCCAGGGTTTAAGGATGCCTCAGTACCAGTTAATGGCAGGAGGTAGTGAATTTTATTTCTAATAGTTATAATTTTCTCATTGAAAAAGCTCATAAAATCATTACTAGTGAGTGCAATAGGAATACATGGTTCAATAGAGCTGTGACTCTCTGTCAGCCTGGCTACAGTGCTGAAAAGGAATCTTGGGTTGTTCTTATTTTTCTCAATTAATGAGGAATAATAGGCTGATCTGGCTTTACGGAGGATTTTCTTATATGTTTTAAGACTGTCCTGCCAGGTTAAAAGAAATTCATCCAGCTTAGTTGAACGCCATTTCCTTTCGAGCTTTCGTGAAATTTGCTTCAGTTCACGGGTTTGAGAATTGTACCATGGAGTTAACTTTTTCTGTTTTATTATTTTCTTTTTTAGTGGGGCAATAAAATCTAGCGTTGTTCGCAGTGAATCTGCAGTACTGTCGACAAAGTTATCAATTAGGGAGGGACTGAAGTTAACATAGTCCTCTATTATGTTGGAGCACGACAAAGAGTTAAAGACAGGTGGAATCACTTCCTTGAACTTAGCTACAGCACTATCAGATAGACATCTAGTGTAGAAACTCTTGCTTATTAGCGAGTAGTCCAATAGCAGGACTTCAAAAGTTATTAAATAATGGTCTGATAACACAGGATTTTGTGGGAAAACTATTAAATGTTCAATTTCAATCCCATACGTCAACACAAGGTCGAGGGTGTGGTTAAAAGAGTGAGTGGCTTCATGAACTTTCTGATTAAAGCCAATCGATTCTAGTAAGGAGATAAAAGCAGTACTAAGGCTATCATTATCAACGTCAACATGAATATTAAAATCACCTGATGTGTGCTTTTATTTGCTTTACTTGTTTAGAATAAATACCTTTTGATTACGAATGCTGTCTATTTAATGTCGTACATTATGAACGATATTCTAACCTCTGCTGTGTCAAGAATTCACGATTCCTTCAACCACTATTAAATATTAATATGGTAATTTGATTATAATTATATTCATAATTAATAATCAGTGTTCCAAATTGATAATTTAATAACTTTATGAGACTGATTTAGGTGAATTGGCTATATTTTCTCTGTTTACAGAGTGGTGCCCCATTTTACGAGCTGACTTAGAGTAAATCAAGTCATATAATTTCTTATAATTAATAATTGTTTATGATAATTATTAATAATTGTTATAGCCATCTAACCACACTTTTGAACCATGAGATCCACACAAGTGTGCTCAGGTTCACCCCTGCATATTTGGTATCCTTATGGAAGGGATAGCATTTATGATAACGCCCTTTTATTAATATATTCGACGCCCTGTGCAAGGTCATCATTTATTCATAAAAGAGCCATCCTTAATTCCCAACATTTTTGGTGATCCTTGATGAAGGCAACTATGTTGGGGTATCTGTAACCAGATACCCCAACATAGTTGACGCCCCGGTGCGTAATTACAACATTTAAAAACTAATAAAACCTTAAAACAGATCCTGAAACACACAGGGAGCCAATGCAGTGATTTTAAAACCCGATGTAATGTGGTCTCACCCTCTTGTCCTCGTCAGCACGTGTGCAGCTGAGTTTTGTTATAATTGTAAATTGTGGATGCTCTTTTTGGGAAGACCAGAGAGCAGAGCATTACAATTGTCTCAACGACAAGAGATAAAAGCATGCATCAGCACCTCCGTTTTGGCCTGAGAGAGACACAGGCAGACTCTGGCTATGTTCTTAAGATGGTAAAATCATATTGTTGTTATATTTTTTATGTGTGGAATAAAATTGAGCTCAGAGTTCTTTACACATTGTGAAGTTTTAAAATCTCATAGTTTTGGTAAAAGTTTCTCTCCGATGACTAAAACCTGTTTTGTCCTGGTTGAGCTGTAGGAAGTTCACTGCCATCCATGACTTGATATCCAGAATGCAGTTTAAAAGGGTATCAATTGGCTCTGTGTCATCAGGAGACACGGCGATTTACAGCTGTGTGTCATCAGCGTAGCTGGTATAAACCAGTTTTTCAAAAATATTACTTAAAAATGGTAAGTTGGATACAGGCCGATAGTTATTTAAAATGTTGGGGTCTAAATTACTCTTCCTCAGAAGGGGCTTCACCACTGCCATTTTGTAAGCAGTGGGGAAGACACCCGTCTGAAGAAAAAAATCTGTTCCTCACAGAAAGCATAAAATGATTTTAAAAGCAATGTGGGAATAGGATCTAAAAGGCAGGTTGTAGGGTTTACTGGGGAGAACACTCGACCAAGTGTCCTTGCATCAACCAGGGCAAAACTCTCCAGTGTTTCCTCAGATAAGAGCGATAAGAGGTGTGTAAAAAAATACATTCTGGGATGAAAGACTGAATCTGATACCATAGATCTTACTTCTGAAGAGGTCTGCAAAGTCCTGGCAGAGGGCCTCTGATGGTGTCATGCGAGCTTTATTAAAACTGGGGTTGTTTTTATTGTCTGTGATTAAAGAAATGTTACAGCACTGGCAGGCACTGTCATTTCTCCAGACAACTGAAAGAAGACATCTCCAGTGACTTATTGGAGAACTGTAAGTTTATTTGTTTAAGTACTTTCAAATCACTTCATATTGGAGAAAGGAGGGCTCACAAGCCATCAACATTAGAAATAATACAACTTGAAGTGGGTACATCAATGTTTATATAATTATTTGGGGAGTTATTATTAAAATGTTCCAATTTTCTCAAAGATTTCATTTTTAAAACGATAGCCTGGTCTCAATATGTCTAAAGTCTTGACAACAGGGTTGAATTTTTTTTATACATTTGTTCAAATTGTTTGCAATTATTTTTTATCAGCTCATCCTCTGATATCCACACATGAGGCCTACGAGGGACTGTGCTGCATTTTAAGGAGCCAACTTGATGCAAATAAAAAACAAATGATAGAAGTGCAGTCTGTCTACAGAACCCTTGTGGCGAAGGGAAGTGTGCATCATGACGAACAGTACAAGGAAGATAGTCATCTTCCTTGTCTGACATTGTTTTATGATTTGTGATCAGTGATGACAATGAAACCACTGTAGCTGGCATATGAGTTTTTGTGATTCATTTTGACGTATATAACTTGTATATATTCCAATGTTCATTACAAATAAATCATTTGACAATTAAATATTGAGTGTTTTCTACTGACACTACTAGACTCTACATTATAACTTAATAAACAGCTATTTTTCTTATAGCATCTGATCTCTACATAAACAGCTGGCTATTTCAATTGCACTTACAACTTGAAATAATCAAAATTCCTCACACAAGAAATTACACTTTTAATTTGACTGAGATGCATTGCAGTGAAAAAGCATATTAAATATCAACAAAGCTTGTCTGAAATCCTCTTCCACCTGTGAGGTAATAACCTCCCAGACACAGTTGGTGGCGCTGTTCTGTCTGTGCTGGCGCCAGGCTGAAACGAAGAAGTGCTACACGTCTCTTTTTCTTGGATGTAAAATATGAACATAAAATAAACATTGGTGACTATGGTCGTAAAAAAACGTCAGGTCCAAATAGGCTTAAAATCGTCTTTTTGCATCAGATTTAAGTTACAAGTGGTATCAAGTTGTGCCACTGCTAAATGTGTCCGATCTGAAATGTGTCCGGTCAACAATATCTCTCTGAGTAAGGCAAAGTTATGTTTTGGATGGTTATCAACCACCGATTGCTTATGCGAATAACACTTCACGACATAACACGACACTTTGCTAGAAAAGTTGCAATACAACAGGCCCCCTGGACAAAAAGAAAACGATTTCTCAGCTATATAATCTGTCTAACTTTGTCAGAGACGCTGGAGGCCATTGTCTATGTCTGAAACTTGAGATTTACGGCACTTTTCTTGGAGTGAAAGCAGATTACAGATTTACATTAATCTAAGCTAATAAAATGATCGCAGTGCACTGTTACAGTGATCAATAATCACTCTGATTTGTTGGAATCGAAGTAAAAAAGGAACACACTTAATCAAAGACATCAGAGCTTGTAACTGTATCTATAGTGCACGAATATAGGGAACCTAGAGCTCTACATTACTCAATAAATCACATTTTCTCAATGAAAGTTATAGTAAGCAGGTTATCCAGTTAATGAATAAATATATTTTGGCCAAATACTGACGCATGCCTTGTGACGTGGCACACATGGTACAATTCATGTTACATGTGGTATAGGAGATTTGCTTCTGTAAGAGGGGCCTCACCCTAACCCTTGGTCTGAACATAGTCTCCAGTCTATTTGGGAGCTCTGGGGACAGGTGCATATCTGACAGAAGAGATGTTGGAATGTGGACAAAAACAAGGTGATATATCAGATAGAAGAAGAGTTTGAATGTCGATCTAAATATGGTAAAAAAAGAAAAAAGTAAATTTAGTGTATCTGTGCCCAGGAAGACACGCCCATGAGTTTGGTATGGAAAAAAGGAACACACATAATCAATGATATCAGAGCTTGTAACTGTATCTATAGTGCACGAACATAGGGAACCTAGAGCTCTACATTTCTCCATAAATCATATTTTCTCAATGAAAGTTATAGTAAGCAGGTTATCCAGTTAATGGATGAATATATTACGGCCAAATAACGACGCAACACATTTTCCCGGAGTGAAGATTGTTGTGGCAAAAATCGTGATAAGGAGGAAAGATCACTGAGTCATTGGAGCATAAGCAATAAACGTTTATTCTGATTGCATTCAGGAGAGCACAAGGTACAGTCAAAAAAGTCTGCACAGAGTGAATCTGCAGACAAAGGGAGCTGACAATTTTTATAGAGTTACTATACATGTGTGTGTGTTGGGTAGGAGGCACCGAGCTTCGACCTTGAGGAGATGTGGAGCATAAAATTATAGTTGGGCTTGTGAGATAGCAAAGGCATCTTGACCAGAAACAAGAAGCAGCTGTGACCTGTTATACCTACAGGATGAAAGGGCAGATTACAGGATGAAAGGGCAGATTGTGGTCACATAAGAGATATAAAGTTATGCGAAAATGTTCATAAAGTTAAGTGAAAATGATATAAAGTTAAGTGAAAATGCATACGCATGGCACTTTGTCATAACAAGATTCATCTGAGGGCCAGGAGAGATCAGGGGAGGAATTCCTGCCAGGTAGAGAGAGGGGCCCTGCAGCTCGGAGGAGGAAGATACAATGGAGGATGACACCGCTGCATGAAGATCAAGAGATGGGGAAATCCTGTGGTCTCCCACACATGAAGAGTCCCTGCCAGTCTTTCCCCCTTCTTTCTTGACCCCAGGGCAGACTTCATAGCACTTTTGATTTGATTTGATTTATTTGGCACAGTTTTTAAAGAAAGAAAATAACATAATAACTAAAACAATAATACAATTTATATATTCCATATACATATTGAAATAAAATGAAGACATGCCAGAAGAACCCAGAGACCCTCATGCGGCTTGAATAGTGGGATTCCCTAATATAACATAAAAATAAAAAGAACAAGGAACATAGAATTTTACAGAGCAAGGAACTAGAAAAACAAAACAAAGGCATAACATAGCAATGAAACAAGAATTATAATAGGTTATTGAAATAGTAATAGGTTTTTTTAGAGATTTTTTAAATGATAAACGAGAAAGGTTGACTAAGTAAGGAGGAAGTGAGTTCCGTATCCTGGATCCTCGATATGTAATGCTAAACTGTGATGAGGTGGTTAGTGATTTGGGAGGCCGAAGTTGTAAAGCTTTTCTTGCAGGATAATTGTGAAGATGATATCGTTTATGAAGAGATTATTAAAAACAGGGGGAAGTGTTTTGTTTAATGAACCATATACAAATTGTGCAATTTGGAAGCGGTTGATTTGGTAAATAAAACACTTGCCAGGATCAGCAGCCCTGAGACTGCATTCTACATTTTTTCCTACGCAGCTGTGGCTCAGTTGGTGGATCGATCGCCCGCTTATTGGAAGGTTGGTGTTTCGATCCCTGATGATGGCAGTCTACATGTCGAAGTATCCTTGGACAGATACTAAACCCAAAATTACTGAAGAGCGATCGCCCACTAATCGGAAGGTTGGTGGTTCGATCCCCGACAATGGCAGCCTACATGTGGAAGGATCCTTGGACAGATACTGAACCCCAAATTGCTCCCGATACTGCATTCACATCGGTTTGTGAATGGTGAACTGATGGTAGCAGGTGACAACATTTATTGTAGCTTCAGCCACCAATATGAATGTGTACGAGTGAATAAGCAATGTCTGTAGTGTTAAAGCGCTTTGAGTGGCGCAAAGACTAGAAAAACATAAAAAAAGAATCCATTTACATGAGAAAATCCTGCAGCTAATCCTGCACTTTACAAACCTGCAGTACCTGTCAGAAAATTGATGTAAGGATTTGAGTGAGGGTCAGGGGGAGGGAAAGGAGGAGCCACAGCCAGGCCTTCCAGAAAGCAGAGGCAGTGTGTCTTGTGCCCAGAGTGTAGAAAGGTGTGAGACCAGTGCGCCAAATGTGGAGCACATGCATGTAAAATTCACCTCACAGTGATCATAGCACAGATATCGTTTTTGGCCACGAGGGACACCAGAGGGACTATTTGGCACTACATAAAAAATACTAATGCAATCAAATCAATTTTGTTTCTAATCTTTGACATATCCAAGACTCCAATCACCACCAAAATCCCAGCTCCCTACCATTTATTTTTGATAGTTTTGAATAAGTCTGAAGTTGTTTAAGAGATTTATGAAAAAAAATGTGAAAAAAATATTGATGTATTTTTATTTTATAGCAGTTTTTGTGTGCGTGACCTTTTTTGTCCATGAGGGACACCAGAGGGAGTATTTGGCACTACATAAAAAATACTAGTGCAATCAAATGAATTTTGTTGCTAATCTTTGACATATCCAAGACTCTAATCACCACCAAAATCCCAGCTCCCTCCTAATTATTTTATGGGAAAAAAAACATTTTTTGTGTTTCTTTGGAAGAAATTATGGAAAACTTTGAATTTATAAACTGGCATATAAAGGGTTAAAATTTGAAAATGATTTATTGTTTGGTAGTTTTCAACAAGTCTGAAGTTGTTCAAGAGATTTATGAAAAAAAAATCTGAAAAACATATTGATGTATTTTTATTTTATAGCAGTTTTAGTGTGCGTGGACGTTTTTGGCCACGAGGGTGGCGAGAGGGTAGCAAATTTGAGGGAAGCACAAGGGTTAAGGCACTTCCTCGTTTGCCTCCTTGCTCAGATCAGGAGGTTGCCGCCTGGCTAAAACTCAATCCATCTGAGGTTCTTCAAAATAACTGAAGAGGACATAAAAAAAAGTGAATTAGTACCACTGTACCTGAAGGCAGTACCTGGAACAATGAGCATCCTTCAGGTGAGTAAGTTAAAGATAACATATTCAAAATAAATTACTTACTTACTATACCTAAAAAAGAAAAATACAAACATATCTTTACTTACCCTTGTTCCTGAAGGAAATATCCTGTAAACTGTAAATCAGTGTGTTAGAATATCAAATAACTGATCATGTATATATCTTTTTCTATAGTTTAATTTCACCTAAAAACTACTATTCTTCTTGAGCTGACATCTACAGAACCAGGCCTTATCCACACCCGAGAGGTGCCTTGCTTCTGTGATGTTCAATGTGGATGCTTCAGTCCAAAACAACTGGACTTCCAAAATGTTGAGTCAGGAAAGGAAACTGCGGATCCAGTTTTGGAAGTGGGAAAGTGGGTAAGTACAATATGATGGATGTTGCCTGGTTATAGTAGGTTATAATAGTTTTGGATTTTTCATTAGTTTTAGTTTTAATTTCGTTGTCAATTTTTGTTTTCAAATTCAGTTAGTTTTAATTAGTTTTTAGAGTGAGTTTGCTAGTTTAAATTAGCTTTTATTTTTTGGAAAATGCTTAGTTTTAGTTTAGTTTTTATTAGTTTTAGTGTTAGTTTTAGTTTTGTTGTAATGGGGTATTTGTTGCTTGCCAGATTAAAAAAAGTCACAATAAATTTTCCTTTATTTCCTTTGGCTGATCCATCTCAGCCCAATAAGTTTACTAAGTCATAAAACCAGATGGATGAAATAGATTTCATATCAACCAAAAAGGTCTATATATGAAAAAAGTTGACAAAGACGAAAACGAATAACATTTTCACTATAATTTTAGTTAGTTTTGTAACCACAAAATACAGTTTCACTTAGAAGTTAAAACTCGTTTTTTTTTTTTCTCATTTCAGTCAACGAAAATGTTTTTTCAAATCTAGTTTTCATTATTTTGTTGTTGTTTTCGTTAACTATAATAACCTTGATGTGGACATATTTGGTGGTATGGACATGGCATGTTGTTGATGACAAATCCCATTGAGTGTTTCACCGCTAATAATCATATTATACTTGTACTGACAGATATCTCAGCACAATTGAGAGTCCCGGGCCGGTAGTTTAAAGACATGGTCACTCTATTTATGGCTCGACTGAGAAGTTGTTACAATAACAACTAACAATAATGGCCATTTTCTGTTAAATTAGTCAAATGACCACAGCAAACAGTTCTCCATTCTACTCTCATTCTATTTCTAGGATTAATGCATATTTTCAAAGAAACAGCAGCATTACACAGTAAAATTCAAACCAAAGTTTATTTACCGTCGTATCACATAACTGGCTGAAGACGTAGTGTTTATTGAAGGGGACCAATCTCACCTTTTTCAGAAAAGGTTGAGAAAAAAAACGCTTCTTAGCCCTTGCTGCCTTGACTCACAACTTCAAATTACTGATGCGCACAAACATCAAGCTGGTGTATCTTTAACAAATAAAATATAGTGTTATAACATAGTCTTCTTCTGTTTGACAAAAATATATCAAATAGTCCTTATCCCTATATTGTTAAAAATATATTTACAAAGACGTTAAATTTAACAAAGGGAAGAGAGTGAATGTCTAAAGCCGTGGGAACAGACAGCTGCAAGGACATGAAACAGCCAGTGTGATGAGAGAGAAAAAAATGGCTAATGATACCTTAATGAAGTGACAATAAATACTGATCAAAAATCTTAACTTCTGACCAAAAGTTAAGACAGGAAAAGGGTGAACCATTTACAACAGAACTTGAAAAATGCTTGAGACAGTTCCATCCATTACAGTTGAATATGTTTTTTAGCTATATTTTGTTAAACTTACATTGTCACCATATGGTAAGGCTAACACAGCAAACATCATTGCTTAATGTCTTTTGAAAATGATTTCCTCATGACATGGCTTGTGAATGTGATGCTTTTTAGCAACTAAATCTCAAATATTGGATGTCACTAGAGCTGCAAAGATTAACCACCAACTATTTTGATGATAAATCAATCAGTTTGAGTCATTGTTTATGACAAAAAAGGCAACATTCTCTGATTAAAACTTTGTAATGTAAAAATGTTCTGGTTTCTTTATGACAGTACACCAATAACCTTTGAGTGTACAAAACAAGACATTTGCAGATGTCATCTTGGGCTTTGGGAAACACTGACTGACATTTTTAACCATTTTAAAGACAGCTAATCAAATAATCAAAAATAATAAATCAGAATTCTAAATATAAAATATAATAGTGTCGTAATGTTAACTATAATGGATTACCTGTCGTAAACTTGTTTCAAGTCTCTTAAGGACAATATGCATAATGTACTAAAAGAAATATAAAATCTCCCTCACAAGTAGGAAATCTAAAATTATGGTTCATAACCAACTTGCATTTGGCCGTCGTGAAGCCAGTCCTGATTAAGACTTTAATCGATTGACAAGAAATAAAGAGTATCAATAATTCCTCCTGTCACTGCTACCAGTTTGTTTTTATGTGAGTGTGAAAGTTTATTCTTTACCTTGGGAATAGTAGTCTAAAAATACAATATTAGACTGTAACACCCCCTAAAATATCTTGTTGTTGTGGATTTATACTGGTTTAAGTTCTCCTGTTGCCTCATATCCATTTCTGACCAAGGCAGTTCCAGGGCCAGTTCGGAGCCGGTGCCGAATCTTGAACCAGTTCCTCGCTTTTATACTGCAGGCCCTCAGCCAGGATTACGCCAGGGGCTGGGGGCGGATTTTATCGTGACCAACAAGATCAACTAAAACGTGTAACATTCAGTTTACTTTATTTGTTTATCTGCAGTGTGATTGATATGGGCTAGTGTTAGCGGGCTAGCGCAGGGGTAGGCAACCTGTGGCTCCAGAGCCACATGTGGGTCTTCTGGCCATCTGCAGTGGCTCCCTGTGGCTGTGACCAAAACATATATACAAAACGAAACAGTTATTTGTTTACGTCAACACCATAACCTCTAAATTTTGCCAACTTCAAGTCTAGTTTTAAGTGTCCCTAGTTTCCCTTTTGATTCCAAATTTCCTGAGATTTGTGTCAGTTCCTCATTTGCACTTTGGTTCTCACTGCTTTCTGACAAAATCATATTGATAAATGCTTATTATGACCTATTAGTAAAGCTGGTAGGTTAGTTTAGACTTAGTCGGCTGTTTTTTTGTCATTGTAAGGCTCGGAATAAGGTTTTCGGCTCCAATCCGACAGTTTTTCCCTTTTTTTTCGGCCAACAGTGGCTCTTTTGCCCATAAAGGTTGCCAACTCTTGGGCTAGCGTTAGCATGCTAGCATTAGCTTAAAATAAAGTCCAATTTGATGTTAAATCTTACGTTCAGTGTTAAGAACATAATCGCGTCCATAGCATTAAGGACGAGCCGTACATGTATGTGTTGTACGTGTCGTGTTTGGATGCTAATGGAGGTTCACAAAGCCAGGAGCAACATTTGTAGAGAGATGATGTAGTCTGCCATTGTTGTTATTATACTTTCTGAGAGAGCAGAGATGTACACAGATTAGGGCTGGGTGATATACTGATATAAAAAATATATCGATATATTTTTAAATGTGATATGGAATTAGACTATATCACAAATATCGTTATTTTAGTTCTTTCTTTCTTTCTATATAAATGCTGCCCTTACTAGGGTTTGTCATATTTAGTTCTTTTGTAATATTTGTTATTCTTTTCTCATATAAATATATTTATTTCAGAAAAAGATTGGCCTATTTTATTTTATAGGTTTATATTCAAGATATATATATATTTTTAAATATGCACTTTTTGGGGCTTCCCGGTGGCTCACACTGGTAGAGCGCTTACCACTAAGGCTGAGTCCTTGCTGCGGCGGAGCCGGGTTCGAATCCGGCCTGAGCTCACTTTGCCGCATGTCTTCCCCTCTATCACCCTCTATCACTTTCAATAGAAGCATAAAAATGCCCAAAAAATCATCTTTAAAAAAAAAAAAAAAAGCACTTTATGGAGCTTTGATCTTTAAAAAAATGTACTCCTGTTGTTATACAGTATTTATGTTCACTTAAACGGTTTCAATAAAATTACTTGTGACATAGTATATCTGACTTTGACTGAACATTTGCTCTCACTTTGCAATAAAAAAATATCAGGATATATATCGTATATTGATATTAAGCCTAAATATATGGGGATATGACTTTTGGTCCATATCGCCCAGCCCTAACACAGATGTAGTGACGTAATGACGTGGCTCTCGAGCCTGTGGAAGGGCAAATAGGTTCTGAAACGGTTTGCAAGTTGAACCTACTGCGAACCAGTACCAGCACCAGCCCAGCAAAAGAACTGTGTTCATGTTGGGAGAAAAGGGGTATCGGTGAGTTACAAGTTCACATTTCTAACTACACCCAGTATGTGATTGGGCAGTTAAAGACTTATTTTCAGTCTTGAACTCAAGGTCGATTTACTGGCTTTTTTCCTGAGCTCATCGAATGATGAAAACTATGAAATGGGGGAGAAAGCTTTGTAAAAAATCTCATATGTAGACCTTGAATTTATATTATTTTCTCAATGGTTTTATGTGGATTAAGGATTTAAATGTAACTCTGGCTTTTTGACCTGAATCCTGTTTTCTATTTTCAACTTACTTAAATTTTGTTTGCTGACCTGATGAAGTTCTCAAGGGTACTGGCAACTCCAAAAATTAAGTGAAAGGCATCTGAACACAAGCTTCAACATTCACATTCATGTATAGATGAGTAATCCATACACTTGTCTGATTTCTGATATAGCGCAAAACAGCCCAGAAGCTGTAAAAGGAAAAACAAAAAGAGATATTAAAGGAATGATGAAGGCAGCGTTACAAGTGAATGAGAAAGGCATGATTTCAGATGATTTTCAAATGTTCGCATGATTGACAATGATGGGAAAACAGGTTTCAGATTGAAAATGGTGTTTTAACGTAAAACACACTTTAAAGAACCCTTGAAAATAGTCAGAACCAGCTCAGCTCCCAGGCATCCAGCTCTGTTTTGTTTTTTTCCCTTGTTCATGGTGTGGATTTATTTTTTTTAAAAGCGTTCCAAGCTCCCCTCAGACTCATACAGTCCATACACTCACACACAGCCACACACACTGTCCAGAAGCAATGCTCAATGAAGCTGGATGTCTGGCTGAAGCAGCAGACGAGTCCCTTCCTATTCAGATGTAAGTCAGAGTTCATCAGAAGAGTCTGTGCCTCAGTACTCCACAGTCACTGCTTTGGTCTTGAGGTATTCCATGAGAGCATCTTCTCCTGTGGAGCAGACCAAAAAAAGAACAATATTCACTGGAAAGAAAGGTAGCCAAGGGAAAAATCACGAGACAACAAATAAAGCCACAATATTGGATCTTTATCCCACTCCTAGTTTCATTAATGTACAAAACAACATTCATGACGCTCTTTGGCTGTGCTTAGCTTATAGTGGAGCAGCCAAGTGATATAATCGTTCAGTTTATGATATAAACGTGAAAATTGGCATGAACACTCTCCATGGGTCACTTGACAAGACAATTGCCCGAGACATTTGAAATTTTGAGATGGCGGCCATTTTTCAAGATGGCCGACACCTAAGTGGAGCAGTTAAGTGATATAATGGTTCATTTGGCGATACAAGCATAAAAATTGGCATGAGCAGTCTCTGTAGATCACTTGACAATAAGCCACCCACAGTTACTTGAAATTCCAAGATGGCGGCCATTTTTAAGATGGCCTACACCTTAGTGGAGCAATTAAATAATAATGATTTATTTAGATTTTTAACTTAAGATCATTCGCCAGAAAAACAATTGTGGGCCTAGAGAGCCTATATTGTCTAATTAAGACAGGATCAGGGAGTGTAAGAGGATCCATTCTGTCTCTCAGAGGCCTTGGTGGATTTTGCTCCCTAGCTGCCACCCAAAGAACTTCCATCTAAAAGTAATAATAATTAGGACATGGTTTCAGTAACTGGGCCTACTTAAATACTACTCATAGTGATTAATTAAGTAGTATCAAATACAACAACTGCCTCAGTGATTTACTAAGAGTACATTGTAGTGTAATCTAGGAACAGGCCAACATGTACAGTAGTGTTCAAAATAATAGCAGTCCAATGTGACTAACCAGATTAATCCAGGTTTTTAGTATATTTTTTATTGCTACATGGCAAACAAGGCACCAGTAGGTGCAGTAGATCCTCAGAAAACCAACAAGACACATCATTGTGATATGCATGCTCTTAAGGCTGTGCAATTGGGCAATTAGTTGAAAGGGGTGTGTTCAAAAAAATAGTGTGGTATTCAATCAGTGAGGTCATCAATTTTATCCCTGACCATGGCAGCCTACATGTCGAAGTATCCTTGAGCAAGATACTGAACCCCAAATTGCTCCCGATGCTGCGTTCATCGGTGTGTGAATGAATTCCCAATGGTGGCAAGTGGCACCGTTTAGGATAACCTCTGACACCAGTATGAATGTGTGTGTGAACGGGTGAATGAGCGCAGTCTGTAGTGTAAAGTGCTTTGAGTGGTCGAAAAGCGCTATCTAAGAGCATTTTAACCATTTAGCCATTTTTCTATGCCCCCCGGACATATATACGTAACGGATGTATGTCTCCCTCAAAGGAATAGGTTAACCTCCAAAAATGCAGAGATTCTAATATTTATAAAGAAAAACTTGACATTTATGCTTGAGAATTAATGAAGTAGGCCCATCTTAAAAATAAACTATGGTAGCCTAAGCAGTACCCTGGAGCAGTAGTTCCCAACCTTTTTCTTGAGGGACCCACATTTTTACCAATGTAAACTTTTTTCCATCAAATGGATGTAATATACCTTATGGTTAAGGGCTATTTAGCAATGCAGTGGCAGTAAACTGCATGCCTCTTTTTGTTTAAAATCATTTTGAAGACCTTTTTGCCTCACTTGGGGAGTAAGGCAAGTAAATTAACTAAATCTTATTTATTTTTACTTTATTTCATCTATTGCTCTTGACAGGGCATGTAATAGTTACACAAATAAAAAGTTGATCGTGGTACATAAAGATCTGTTTTGTATTTATTATTTATTTTAGAACAATTATGGTTTTAACACTAGATTGTAAATACAGGACATTGAGGATTATTATTAATCTCCCATCGATTCTGTGATCGGTATCTACAGATTTATGATTCCTGTGATTAGATCGGTCCCCAAAAATGCTGATCGGAGCATCCCTAATTAAAGAAATCAAATATTTCCTAAAAATGTGTTCAAGTAAATACATTTCAATACTTTCCTTTTCACTGTAGCTGATGTAGACTGCTGAGGGCTTCTCTTAAAGATGTGAAGAAATTTGAGAAGAAATCTAAGAACTTTGTTTTCAAGAATCTCATTTGTTATCATGTTCTACCTTAGGAAAAAACTTAAGAAGAAAGTTAAGAAAACAACTAAAAAAAAAGATAAGAATTTCTTCATGAATACCAAATCTTCTTAAATTTAGTCTTAAGAGCAAAGTTAAAAAAAAGTGGCACTTAAGAACCATTTTTTTGCTTAAGAATGCTTTGTGTACCCCTGGTATTTATGTGGAAAATCAGCGGGTTTCTCTTTATCTCAGACATTAATTCCACTCACCAAGGTCTTTGCCAAAGCCGGACTGTTTGAAGCCTCCGAAAGGTGAAGCCACGTCCGTCTTGTTGTAGGTGTTGACAAATACAGTCCCAGCCTCCAGCCGCTCGCTCACGTACATGGCCTTGTTGATGTCGCGGGTGAACACGCCTGAAGCCAGGCCATACTCTGTGTCGTTGGCTCTATCCAGCACGCCGTCTACATCACTGTGGGTTGCATGAGGTACACAGGATATCGGTTTGCGACTCGAAATGCACGGCAGCTCTGTAGCAACTAAGGCAAGATACTCACCCATTTTTAAATTTAGACACCACCATGACGGGGCCGAATGACTCCTCTTTGGCGATGAACATGTGGTCCTCCACATCAGTGAACACAGTGGGCTCCATGAAGAAACCTGAAGGGAAATTACCGTATTGATAATTAGCTAATGCTAACACTAGCCCGGGTAGCATTAAGGAACATTTTGAAATGTGGCATTAAAGAAAATGCGAATTAGGGTTTCCATCAACGTGTTTAGAGATTAAAGTAGTAAACAGTGGAAGAAGAAGAGATTGTGCAAAAGAGAAAAATTAATAATAAATAGGTTGCTAGTCTGACAACTTTGGCCACCCATGAGAGAAAATATGTCTTCAGGAATTAGATTCAATTGGGCAACTAATAATTGTTCTTTCATGTTTCAGTGGAAACAGCTGATCAGTCATGAGTTAAATGTTTACTTCGTCAGAACTTAGTAGCAAACAATAATTAGCGACTATCGAAAAAGACAAAAATTACCTCAAGCGAGCTTAGAAACCTTTATGCACATTTCTGTAAGTTTTATCAAATTTTGGTGCTTCAATAAAGCCTATCCCATGCGAATATTCAAAATGCGCAGAGACATACGTTGATGGAAACGCGACTAATGATAACAGCAATGAAGACTGAAAACCAGAAAAGGTGGCTGAAATGAGAAACTGACAGTAT
Organism: Centropristis striata; assembly: GCF_030273125.1. Classification (NCBI taxonomy): domain Eukaryota; kingdom Metazoa; phylum Chordata; class Actinopteri; order Perciformes; family Serranidae; genus Centropristis; species Centropristis striata. Next base: position 14,613,735 of record NC_081538.1, on the reverse strand, counting down.
AGCCAGTACAGTATATTTCGACAAAGGTGGGGAAGTTGCCACCGGTAAAGTCTCAGGGCACACCCTCTCAAAAGTCCGCTCACTCTGTGTGTTTTGACTACAAGTTAGCCCCCAGAGGGATTTAGAGACTCTGGAGGTGACGTATGGTTTTTGCAGTCGCTAACTGTGCACAACGTCAGCAGCTGAAAGCAGCATGGCTAATTATGCACAGGGTCTCCGCTGATGGTGACAGTGAATTAATGACATCGCTAACTGTGCACAGTGTCCAGTGCAAAATGGAGATCGCTTAGTGAACACCTTCTGCAACAGCACATACACACTGTACTGCTACAGAGCTAACTGTAGCTAACTGTCGCTAACGGCGAGTCTTCTTAACAAGTCGGCCTCAGGCTCGCTAGCAAGTTAGGAATCGACTGGAGACAAATCCAGCGACTCCTTCTTACTCTTCTTAACGAGCCGCTAACGAGCCGGAGGTAGCCTAAATTTGTTAGCCACCTGCGCTCCACATAGTATCTCCGCTATTTTAATGCAATCAGGTTTAATCAGTGTTTCCCCAATGTTGTGTGGCTTTTTGGCTTCTGCAATAAGGAGAGAGCAATCAAAAGACGCAACCATTGCTGCTTCTGCTCGATTCTAGCTTTATTATAACTGGCCATAATGTTTTGGGGCCTGTTTGTGACAACGAGTTCCATTTTTCCTGAGGAAAAACTCTTTGGGTTTACCCACCGTCTCGGGATGTTTAGTTGTCTGGTGTCGCTTCAGCTTGCAGGGTTTCAAACTTTCATTTGCCAGTTTCTCACTGCAAAAGATGCATTCAGCTCTAATTTTGTCCATTGCTTCTATGAAGCTGAACTCAATGTAACTTTCATGGTACCCTCTCTTTTTCTTTTGAGATATTCAGCATTTTCGTCTCCCTGACGCTTCTCCATTTTTCCATTAGCTCTGTGTTTCTGTTGCTAGGCGAGGTCACCGCTAGGTGAGGTTACCGCTATGTGAGGTTACCTCTGTGTATACTGCAAGAGGGATGTTACACACGCCCTTATTCTCGCGATTTAGCCTATATTTTTAAACTTTTCTGTAGGGATTTTTTAAATTTAAATAAATAAATGTTTAATGTAGCCCTTATTTAGCTTGCATGTTCACACTAATGAGTTTAATGCTGACTCATCTATATTTAAACACATTATATTTTAATACACCTTTTAAAATCAAGAGGGCTTTGCGACCCCCCGTGGATCTTTGGCGCCCCCCTGGGGGGGTCGGGACCCCCTGGTTGGGAATCACTGCACTTAGTGTTCTCTGTTTGTTTACAACAAGCACCGGACACTCACAGTCACTATGTTTATGATCAGTGGAGACTCTGTGCATAATTAGCCATGCTGCTTTCAGCTGCCAAACCATACATCACCTCCGGAGTCTCTAAATCCCTCTGGGGGCTAACTTGTAGCAGAGACACGTCCTGAGACTTTCCCTCTGGCCACTTTCCCTCCCTTGCCGAAACACGGCTTATGATTTATATTATGTCTGAAGAACACATCCTCAGAAGAAGAATAGGAAGCTAGGTCCTTGGGCAGGGGGACAAAAGCAAATTAGTATTTAAAAAAGCTCAATATGTATATATATATATATATATATATATATATATATATATATATATATATAAATATATATAATTATTATTGTAATATTTTTATTTTGTTTTTCAAAATTCTACATTCCTACCCAAGGGAATTTCAGAATTTGCAACATTTTCAGTTACAAAATACAGTATTTTTGAATGTTAAAACTAAACACACAAGTTGCCATTGTGGTAATAAATGTTTTGTTTTGAGCAATTGAAATGACTGCATTGTGAAGATTGTGAATCGTATCATTAGTTGTTTTGTAAACAAAACAATAACACTCAGGCAGATGACAAACAAAAATCAGGTTGTAAGAAAAAAAAAAAGCTGAAAGTCTTAATTCAAATCTATCTGTAATGCATAACAAAATGTTCGATTTAAAAGATTATCTTTGCTCCTCTTTCAAAGCAGTCAAGCTTCAGTAAATGCAGCAGAAAAACACACTGCTGAACACACACATTTTGTATCCTTTGTGTAAACGTGACCTGACTGGACTGAAAATGTGTCCCATTAGCTCCAGACAGTGTACCTGGCCTGTCCACCTGTTTCCCTCCATACACTAGCGTAGCTCCCTCCTTCAAGCCGACCTCACAGTACTCCAGCAGCTTGTCCAGGTGGGCCTTGTGGTTCTGTGGGCCATGGTCTGTGGAGCGATCCAGTGGGTCTCCAATCTTCATCTTCTTCAGCTCTTCCACCTTAGAGGGAAGGGCGGAAAAGCAGAGACAAGAGTTTTTAGGGGCTTAATCATGCTGTTTTTGTTTTTTCTGCTTGATCTGACACAATCAAACTGCATTATGGGAAGTATAGGAGCCAGTGAAGTATTATATCATTCTAGAGCAGTAGCTCTCAACCTTTTGGAGTCGAGACCCCCAATTTAACATGCATGTTGTCCGCGACCCCCGCTCACTGAACACAATCTCACATGCACAGTTCAGATCATACAAACTCAGTTGATACGATGAATTTTGGACAAATAATGAAGCAGACAACAACTAAAACTAAAAACTAAGACACAAAATGACCAAAAAGACACAAAATGACCAAAAAAGACACAAAATGACCACAAAAAAAAGAAATAAAATGACCAAAAAGACTAAAACACTTTAACACAGTGGGGACAGAACTGACTTCCAAAATGATTTGGCAACCCCCAGAAATCGTAACGCGACCCCAAGGTTGAGAATAGCTGTTCTAGAGGAGGGCTGTGTCTGTGTTTTGGCTCACTCACCACTCGGCTGATGAACTCATCATGAATGGACTCCTCCACAAACAGACGTCCAGCAGCGATGCAGTTCTCACCCTTGTTGAAATACACAGAGCTCATGCCCTGCTCAGCAGCAGACACACAAACACAGATATAGAATTTACAGCATGGTATTTGCTGCAGTCTTGTGAGCTCACTAAAAGACGCTAAAAACAAACTGCACATGCAATCAGAGATTTGATTTTGACTCTAAAACTTCACTTAAAACCCCCTATTTACCATTTAGAGCAGTATATAAACTACAGCCTGACTACTGGACTTTTGGAGCCAATGCCTATTGTAGGGAGTAAAATACTCTCATATATTGGCAAATATAATATGTACATGTACTGTTACACTTCTATTTATGTTATAACATACAGGCAGAATGGGTTAAGTAGTTTGTTTGCTGTTTTATGTTCCAAAATGCAATTCAATTATCTTATATTGTCTCTCATTCTGGCTATGGTTGAATAGTTGAAATAGTTTTCACTTAATAGGTGTGACTTGTCAAAAGTTAATTTGTGTAATTTCTTTCCTTCTTAATGTGTTCTAGGCCATCAAAGCAAAGCTTTGAAGAGTATAAAATATAAAACGTATTCTGGTTTGTGTTACACTTTTTTGTTTACTACATAATTCCACATGTGTTCCATAATAGTTTTGATGTCTCTTATATGAATCTACGATTTAGAACATTTAATAAAAATGAAGAAAAAACATTGAATGAAAAGGTTTCTGATTATAATGAAGCTTTTTTTGAACAATGTTTTGTTTGGTTAAAAAAAATGTAAGAAAAAAATGTAAAAATAAATGTGACATTGTACGATTTGCTGTTTTGTTAACAAACAAACAAAAAAACAGTCCCCAAACCAAACATGTTCAATTTAAATTGTGCAAACAGCAAATCCTCACATTGGAGCTGAACTTGGTTTGTTTCAAGATCTATTCACTGACTAAACCAGTTTGATAATCTTCCAATATGCTTCCAACGTAAAACAAGAGAAACAGGCTCTTTTCCCTCTCTGTGCGTTTCTTTCTCACCATGCGAACAGCCTTGTCCATGTCACAGTCACTGAAGATGATGAGAGGAGACTTCCCTCCCAGCTCCAGAGAAACCTTCTTCAGGTTACTGAGTGCACAGCTGCAACAAGAAATCACAGAAAAGAAGGCCATGAGGTTTCGTTGGACACTTCACTTAATAGTCAGGCGGCTAAGGACCAGATTTAAGAAGAATGGGGACACGCCGGACAAAAGCACCAAATTTACCACATGCTCTCTATCACCACAGGTTTCAATTTTTGGTAAGAGCCACTTCATCAAGATTGCTGATTGGAGATGGCAGCCATATAAAGTCTATAAGAACCAATATATCTTCCAAGCCACTTAGAAGGTCAATCTTGATGTCAAGATCTACATTTTTTGTTGGGAAAAATGTATATACAAGGTCTGACATGAGATGAGAGCTTTCCCTTGATTTGTTTGAGCAGTGTACATGGCAGCTAAAATAATATCTATTTGGATTTGATTTTGACACCAAGATTGACCTTATAAGTGGCTTGGAAGATATATTGGTTCTCATAGACTTCATATGGGTGCCATCTCCGATCCACAATCCTGTGGCTCTAAGTGGCTCCTTCCAAAAATTTAAACCTATAGTGAAAGAGAGCATGTGGAAAAAATTTGGTGTTTTTGTCCGGCATGTCCCCTTTATTTAGCTAAACCGCCTGACTATAACCAACAATGAGTCAGTGTACCTCTTCATGATCTGTTTGCCGATAGGTGTGGAGCCAGTGAAGCCCAGCTTGCGGATGTCTGGGTGGTCGGACAAACGCTGTCCCACCATACCACCTAGAGGTAGAGAATGGGATTAGTAAGGGGATTCAAAAGTTTTGTTTTGGGGATCAAAAGTATCAATGCTAGGAGTTGGTTGGTTGCTTCAGAACTTCCTTTTCTGTCTCCATTAACAACATCTGAGGTGAGCTGTTAAAGGTTGATGCTAGTGTAGATTTTCTTATTGTCAACAAATCCCATGAAAATACTAAAACCATGTGTTAGAGTGTCTGTCAATACTCCGATTTCCCTTCTGTTTGTGCCTTTAAGCCCATTGCTTACTAATGAAGATGTAAAGTTTTTTTTGCCCCCGAGTCCCAGCCATTTGATTTTGAGTATCTGCCGATACCGAGTCCCGATCCGATACTTCTATAATACATTTAAAAAATGAAGAAGAGCGAAGAAACAGATCCAGGATGTGCCTTTTTTATTTGATCATTTAACACTGATTCTTTGAGCGCTTCTTTGAGGTAGCTTGAACAATCAAGTAATAATTACAAATAAAAATTTTCACCTTGTACTTTAGTGCAACAGAATATTTTAAATAAAAATGTCAAACATAAAAATGTCAAACATAAAAATGAACAGCAGCTCAACTTAAAATACCTGGCAGGCATGTAAACAAATAAGCAAATAAAAGTGCCACAGTGTTATAAAGTAAGGTCAGTAATGTGCTCACTCATTGCAATCATTTGTGCAATCTTAGCTGTGATCCCCTGCGCCTTATCGCAGTCATGGGGCATTTTTTCTTTCCTCTTTAAAGTGTCTTCCAGCGTGGGCTGACTCGTCTTCGGCTGGGTTGCCTGGGTAAACTCAGTGTATTGTGTCGGGTGTTTGTTTTTGAGATGAAGTATCATGTTTGTTGTATTGAATGCAGCCTTTTCTTTGCCACCTCTTGAAAGGTTGGAGTGTGTGAACTTCTGCTTCGCTTATTGACATGCAGCCTGCAGTAAAATTATATAATGCTAAATATATGTATATCCGATCCCTGATCGGGACATAATGTCCGATTCCGATCGAGTCTGAAACCACGTGATCCGATCACGTGATCGGATCAGGACATCCCTACAGTAGTGTTCAATATATTAGCAGTCCAATGTGACTAACCAGATTAATCCAGGTTTTTAGTATATTTTTTATTGCTACATGGCAGACAAGGTACCAGTAGGTGCAGTAGATTCTCAGAAAACCAACAAGACCCAGCATTCGTGATATGCATGCTCTTAAGGCTGTGCAATTAGGCAATTAGTTGAAAGGGGTGTGTTCAAAAAAATAGCAGTGTGGCATTCAATCAGTGAGGTCATCAATTTTGTGAAAAAACAGGTGTGAATCAGGTGGCCTCTATTTAAGGATGAAGCCAACACTTGTTGAACATGCATTTCTCTTTGAAAGCCTGAGGAAAATGGGTCATTCTTTTGGTCAGAAGAACATCGTACTTTGATTAAAAGGTTGATTGGAGAGGGGAAAACTTATAAAGAGGCGCAAACAATTATAGGCTGTTCAGCTAAAATGATCTCCAATGCTTTAAAATGGAGAGCAAAACCAGAGACACGTGGCAGAAAACGTAAGACAACCATCAAAATGGATGGAAGAATAAGCAGAATGGCAAAGGCTCAGCCAATGATCAGCTCCATGATGATCAAAGACAGTCTGGAGTTACCTGTAAGTGCATAGACGGATTACTGCATGGGCAAAGTGGGCGTGTGCCAATAAGGGCCCTTGGCCTTCAGATTTTTATTTATTTATTTATTTTTATTTAATTTATTTAAAAAAATTAAAAATATATTGGAATGAATGCGGCTTTGATAATGTAGTATGATAATAAAATCAATTAAACGCTTTAGAAATTATATTATTAAATCAGTAATGTGTGATAACACAATATGCTGGTCGCTGGGGTCAAAGTTGAAAAAAGTGCGTTTGGAGACGTGGGCGCTCAGTGGATCAGCTAAACGAAAACAGAGGAAAGAAAAAGCTGAAACCACACTATGTAACTGGCCGTAGAGGCCAAACTGGTCTGAGAGTTGGACTGTGAATACTTTATCGAGGACTTTTCCTCGAAGAAGGCCAGGAAAAAGCCGGTGGTTTAGGTGAGTAGTTTCTAGGACTGTAGCCGGAATCTGAGTACTCAGCATCCGAGTGCCGTGTTCGACCCCCCGGTCGTTCTGGACACATTAGCGCGAGTATGTATGGTGGTGCAGCATCATGATATGGGCATGTTTCTCCTACTATGGTGTTGGGCCTATTTATCACATACCAGGGATCATGGATCAGTTTGTATATGTCAAAATACTTGAAGAGGTCATGTTGTCTTATGCTGAAGAGGACATGCCCTTGAAATGGGTGTTTCAACAAGACAATGACCCCAAACACACTAGTAAACCAGCAAAATCTTGGTTCCAAACCAACAACATTGATGTTATGGAGTGGACCTTAATCCAATCAAGAACTTGTGGGGTGACATCAAAAATGCTGTTTCTGAAGCAAAACCAAGAAATGTAAATTAATTGTGGAATGTTGTTAAAGAATCTTGGAGTGGAATAACAGCTGAAAGGTGCCACAAGTTGGTTGATTCCATGCCACACAGATGTGAAGCAGTTATAAAAAAAACTGGTCATACAACTAAGTATTCGTTTAGTGATTTTCAGGATTGCTAAATCCTAGAAACAAAAAAGTTTGTCCAAAATAGTTTTGTATTTGTAAAGTCAACGGCAGACACTGCTATTTTTTTGAACACACCCCTTTCAACTAATTGCCCAATTGAATAGCCTTTAGAGCGTGCATATCACGAATGCTGGGTCTTGTTGTTTTTTTCTGATAATCTACTGCACCTACTGGTACCTTGTTTGCCATATAGCAATAAAAAAAATACAAAAAACCTGGATTAATCTGGTTAGTCACATTGCCATTATATTGAACACTACTGTATATCCTTAAAGCAGGGAGCAACCTCCTGATCTGAGCAGTTGAATAAGAACTCCGGTCCCATCTATATCAATACAAAATGAGATTACTTCTCACTTAATTTTATTACCTCAGAAAAAAATCTTGTAGCAAGACTATGGTCTCAATTGTTAGTTTCAAGTTTTCTCCACGGCACTGTGCAAATCTAAATAGCCGCAGTGTTCTCGTCTCAAAACTTGGACCCTTTCACAGTGTGTTTTCAATTATTTGAACATTTTGGTCATTTAAAAATGTCTTGTTCAGTGTTCAGTTCTATTAAAATACACTCCAAAGTCTGGCTGTTCATTTTTTTATGATAAGTAATGTCATTTTGTTTTATCGTTAAGAGTTTATTTTTAGATACACCTGTCCTCGCGCCTCACCAGTCCAAATTTGGTCTCTCCCAGTTTCATAAAAACAAAGAGAAGAAGTATGGATGTTTTTTGGTTTTCTGGACTTGGACTTGAATCTGAATGTCTCAAAGCCCGGTTTTCAACTTGGACTCACACTCTGACCTGTGCATTCTAGCACACAATGGCCCTCATTTATCAAACGTGCGTAGAAACCAGCGCAGATCTGAGCTTATATTTGGTTTTATGACAAGGTTCACGTGGGATTCATCAAACGATCGTATCTCTCCAATCACAGCGTAAGAATGATTGGCTGTTGGTAAATGTGGTGGCTCGAAACAAGCGTGATTTAAATAACACGTCCTAATATACAGTATATATACCCGACTCAGAAGGCTTGCCTCCAGAGTTTACGACACCGAAGGACGCAATGCGGCCAAAAAGAGGACTTTTCCCCCTAAAGTCACCTTTATTAGCAAAGTGCGCCGTTACAAATAACAACAGAAATACGCAGTGACAGAGGTTTATGAAATAAAAGTACTTACAGTTAAAAACTCAAACAAGTTCAGTGAATATTTTACATTTGGATCACAGACTTAAAAGTTTAACAGCCTTTTGGTTGCAGGAGGTAAACAATGTTTTAAAGTAAGTTTTAATCCAAAAGAAGAGAGTCAGAAAGTGAAACGCTGACGTCCAAGGAAAGGAAATCCAAGGAAATCAGTGGTACTGTCAGCAGAGTAGAAGTGGACCATTCAACTCCTGGTGAGGTTGGAATATTTCATTTATACATCCTGATATATAAAGCCTAATAATCTATGTAATATCCAAATATTGTTATTATGATGATGGAGAGACATTATTCACTTCTTTACATTTACTAAGAAGTATGTCCCAGTCAGAGGAGTGTGTGGCAGTGTTGATTGGAAAAGTTCCTATTGGGTCAGAACCGCTGGTGAAGGAGACAGTGACGCTCTGGTGTCCAGCCGGATAACGCTAAACAGCAGAAGACAACAATATTTAACAGCCTCGGCTAGTATTCTGTTTAAATAATTTCATGGTCGCAGGGTGTATTTATTTTAAATTATGTTTTAATGATAAATGACGTAGTCTAAACATGCTTTGCTTTGTCACCATTAAAAAAAAAAAAACACGTCAGAGTTTAATCAGCTCCAGGCATCAATACAATAGTCTAAGATCAATTCTCAGACTATCAGGTCCTGATGATCCAGTGGACCTTGTGCATAAATGCGCACAGCCTCTTCCTCAGTTTGGCGCCTGAGCAATGGTCCAGTCCTGATATACAAGCGTACACGCGTGACGCACGTTAACGCATGCGCGTTATTGTCCTAAAGCCAACGCTTCAGGCGCTTTAACGTGTGCACATGTAGAATTAAAACAGCTTTAACTGTCTCATCGGTCTCTCTTAGTAATACATGAACTGCTTTAATTATGAAGCAAAGCGGCTGTTAAACTCAAAATATGTCATCATGAAGTAAATAATTATTTGTACATTGAGACGAGCATGCGCACAGGCGTCTGCTACGTTCGCACATGGCATGACGCTTTTCACCTGTCACCCCCTCATTGTCTGGTGTACTCGCAATATGCCTGCCTGTGTGCGCACGCCTATTCATCAGTCTTTGTGCAGGCCAGGCGATTAAGGTAAGGCGGTTATTAAGGCGGTTATTAAGGCATTGTAGTGTACTTTGCTGGCATAAAATACCCCTCATACATGTAACTTTATGTGATTTAAGTTACACACACACACACACACACACACAAACACACACACACACACAGGTAACTTTAATGATGACTCTACTCGGACTCTTCCTGGTGACTCGGACCTAAGCTCAGACTCAGGTATTGATGACTTGACTGGGGTTATTCTTTGGTGACTCAAACATTGGAGATTTGAGATTGACTTGGACTTGAGAATTGGTGACTCGACTACAACACTAGTTTCTACACTAAATGAATCCTGTATTGATTTTCATTACCTGAGCCTGGCAAAATATTTATGACTCCTTTAGGAATGCCAGCTTTCACAGACAGCTCAGCAAACTTCAATGCCGTCAACGGAGTGACCTATAAACATTAGAAATACAGTTTAAAACACAAACCCCTGAAACTCGAAATTCAGCAAAAGCAACATCACCAAAACAGTTATTTTAATACAATATGAGAGGTTAAGTGAGAGAGTGTGTATGGCGTACACACCAAGGTTATTATAGTTAACGAAAACTAACGAAATAACATAAATAACATAATAATATAAACTAGAATTGAAAAAAAACATTTTCATTAACTGAAATAAAAAATAAAAACAAGAGGTTTTTTTTAAAAACGATAACTAACTGAAACTTTATTTTTTCGTCTTTGTCAACTTTTTTCATACGTAAACCTTTTTGGTTGATATGAAATCTATTTCATCTATCTGGTTTTATGACTTAATAAACTTATTGGGGCTGAGATGGATCAGACAAAGGAAATAAAGGAAACATTTATTGTGACCTTATTGAATCTGGCACCCAACAAATACCCCATTACAAAAAAACTAAAACTAATAAAAACTAAACTAAAATTAAGCATTTTCCAAAAAATAAAAATGAACTGCATTTGAAAACAAAAATTGACAAATATGATAACCTTGGAACTCACCTGTGCAGGTTTAAGAACGAGTGTGTTCCCAGCTGCGAGGCAGGCAGCGCTCTTCCACGCCAGCATCATGAGAGGATAGTTCCATGGAATGACGATGGCACACACACTGCCACAAAAAAACACACACAGTAAAACACAGTCTTTGTATTTCATAGGAAATATTGACAGTAGAGCATTAAATCCAGAGCTTTTACCCCAGAGGTTCTCTCTTAGTGAAGGTCAGATTGCGATTGGGTCTGGCTTGGTTGATGGGGATCGTCTTGCCCTGCAACCAAGAAACACCATTCTAATTATAATCAGTTTTTAATGATCATGAAAATGTTTGTGTGCCTGAATGCGAACATGCCTGGATCTTGTCGCACCATCCGGCGAAGTATCGGAAGGTCTGGATGGACATGCCTACGTGTGTCTTGAGGGCCAGAGTGTACACTGCTCCTGAGTCGATGGTCTCAATGGTGGCCAGCTCCTCCTGGTGCTCCTCCATCAGGTCTGCAAGCCTGGAGGGTGCAGTCAAAGGGGACAGAGTGTCAGAGTGTTTAAAATGTTACATTAAGGCCCTGTTTACATGAAGACGCTTTCGGGTAAAAACAACATATTTTATGGGAAGTGCCTTTTGTTTATACGGTGACGACGTTTTTGGGGCTTGTCGAACCTGATAATGTAATAAATTCCCAATAATGTAATAAAAATCTGCACTTGAGTCCATTGAAAATGTTATAAAACCTGATAATGTAATAACTTCCCGATAATGTAATAAAGTGCATTTCCCAATAATGTAATACACTTTTTACCAATAATGTAATAAAGTATAACATTAATGGGAGGTTATTACATTATCAGGTTAGCCTTCATTTCGCAAGTCCTGATAATGTAATAATTCCCCAATATTGTAATAATTTAACAGCAGACCACCCATTACTTGGGTTCAAGTGGTGATATTGTGTAGGCAACACTAGCTCAAGAGCTCTAGCGCCACCAACAGGTCAAAGTTGAAGGTTTCTTAACTTTTGACCCGTTCATCCGTTTTTCACAAACGAGGTATTCCTGACACACGAATGCGTTTAACAGCTTCTTGAAATCTAAAGGTGCTTGGTGTTATACTTTTACACTATTACATTATTGGTAAAAAGTGTATTACATTATTGGGAAGTGCACTTTATTACATTATCGGGAAGTTATTACATTATCAGGTTTTATAACATTTTCAATGGACTCAAGTGCAGATTTTTATTACATTATCGGGATTATATTACATTATCAGGTTCTACAGGGCTTAAAAACCCCAAAATCTGAAACCACCCTCCAGAGTGGAAAATTGTAATCAGCTCCGCCGTAGCGAGTCCGTCTACACTGCCAAGACGCAAAACTCTGCTCAGATCTGCGAACATCACGTACGCATTTACGTCACATACATGCTCCAGTACAGGGAAATAAACAAACATGGGATCATTTCCATACGTCGGACCTTCAAGCTGCTCTGGCAGCTCTAATAAACTTACAAGAGTCTTTCCACCAAATGTACAGGACATGTACAGATAGTATTAGTGAACAGAGAAGGATCTGTAATTACCTCTATCACATTTTGGATGCACCTACAATACTCTACAATACTTTAATCATAAACTAAAGTACAAAATATAAATACAAAACAGATTCCAAAAAAGTTGAGATGCTTTGTAAATGAAACATAATTGGATAAATTCAGACAATATATTTAATTTTTTTCATTATAAACTTCAGGGATATTTGTAAATATATGCTTGTAAGGAATATGATGCCAGCAACACAATAAAAAAATGTTGCGACAGGAGTAATCAAAGACTGTGAACGTTTGGAATATATATTGGTTAACAGGTGATATATTGTGAGGAATTTATGGATTTCACCATCAACAATCCATAAAAGATTTAGAGAATCCCCTCATGCTGCACTGCATTAAAAAGATGATTGTATGAAGGATATTATTACGCTCAGGAACACACAAAACAGCTGCCAGTAAACACAGTTCATCACTGCATCTACAGTCTAAGTTAAGACTGACTCCATGCAAATGGACCTGTACCTGCACTTTTCTAGTCGCTTTGCGACCACTCAAAGTGCTTTACACTACAGACTGCGCTCATTCACTCATTCACACACACATACTGGTGGCAGAGGCTACCCTAAATGGTGCCAATTTGGGGTTCAGTATCTTGCTCAAGGATACTTCGACATGTAGGATGGTCAGTGATCGGACCACCAACCCTTCGGTTGGGGGGCAACCCGCTCTACCAAATGAGCCACAGCCGCCCTGCAAAGATGGTAAATGGACCTGCACTTATATAGCGCTTTTCGAGCCGCTTTGCGACCACTCAAAGCGCTTTACACTACAGACTGCGCTCATTCACCCTTTCACACACACATTCATACTGGTGGCAGAGGCTACCCTAAACGGTTCCACCCGCCACCATTGGGGATTCATTCACACACCGATGAACACAGCATCGGGAGCAATTTGGGGTTCAGTATCTTGCTCAAGGATACTTCGACATGTAGGCTGCGACGGTCTGGGCCCAAGCTCATCTGACATGGACTGATGCAAAGTGAAAAAGTTAATTGGTTTTACTTGACTTTGCATGTCCTGCAATGTGACTTTGGCACATGTGTACAATGCAATGTTAATATATTGTGCAGCCCTAATGTAATACTCTAGTCCTCCTGCTGTCAAGGCATTTTATAGTGCAGTTGTGTACCAGACCGCTGTTTAATTCAGTGTGAATGTCTGCTCAGTCTGCTTTGAGCAATGCTTCTTTTGATTGGCTGCATCAACATTATTTAATGAGGTAAATTTAATTAACTGTATATCTTTTTTTAACCAAGGTGCTTATTAATTAATTCATGCTTTTTTAAATTGTTGTCTGGTAGTGTGCTTCTGGGCTTTGGAAATCTGGACTGAAGTCTTTTTTTTTAGATCATGTGATCCCACTGTAGTCCTCTAGGTAGAGCTACTCACTTGTAAAGCAGACTTCCTCTGTCTCTAGGGTTCATTCTGCCCCAGGGTCCATTATCATACGCTTCTTTTGCAGCTGCCACCGCACGGTCCACATCCCCCACTGAGGCGAAGGAAACTTTACAGATCACCTGGTGAAAGACGTAAGGATCATACACAGTCTAATACGAGAACATTAGTTTATGTGTGTGTGTGTGTGTGTGTGTGTGTGTATGTGTGCATCATGGTTATAATAGTTTTGGATTTTTCATTAGTTTTAGTTTTAATTTCGTTGTGAATTTTTGTTTTCAAGTTCACTTAGTTTTAGTGAGTTTGCTAGTTTTAGTTTAGTTTTTAGTTTTTAGAAAATGCCTAGTTTTAGTTTAGTTTTTATTAGTTTTAGTGTTAGTTTTAGTTTTTTTGTAATGGGTATGTGCCTTCATTTCCTTTGTTTCATCCATCTTAGCCCCAATAAGGTTATCAACTCTTACAGTTCGGGGTGTTTTGTATTTAGGTTGGAGTGTAGACATCCCAGTCTCAGTAAACATATTTACCATGTGTTCCTGCATGTTGAAATAGAAACACTGAATTATGTATGAAAAAAGTTGACAAAGACGAAAACTAAGGACAATTTCACAATAGTTTTAGTTAGTTTTGTAACCACAAAATACAGTTTCAGTTAGTTAACCTTTCTTTAAAAAACTCTTGTTTTTATTTTTATTTCAGTTAATGAAAATGTTTTTTCAATTTTAGCTTTCGTTATTTTGTTATTTTGTTTTCGTTAACTATAATAATCTTGGTGTGTATTCACATAACAGTGTGCTCATGTGACTCACTGATCCGTCCGTAGGGTTGATGGTGTTGTAGTCCTTGCCATTTTCTGCATCCTCAAACTTGCCGTTGATGAAACACTGGTATGGCATTTTCACTGTCATGTTGTTCACATCTTTGGTTGCCTTGGGTGCAATAAAGCAGGAACAAATCAACAAACCACACTTAAAATAAATAAATAAGGGGCTGTCCCTCTGTGGCTCCATTTTGGAGAGAGATTCTTGGGGTCCTGGAGACTGTTTTTAAAAGGAAAATGTTTCTAAACTTCAAATTCATGTACTTATGTGATCTGGATGGACTTGAATATGCAAAGCGGGACAAATACCTTTTGAGAGTGTTGTTAGTAGGGTGTAAAAAGGCTCTGACCAGAAAATTGGCTTAAGAAAGACAAACCAACAATAAGTGAGTGGATTGATGTAATTTACAATATGTATGTTATGGAGAAAATGGCTCAGCTATGTGTTAACTGTAAGACCTGATTTCATAGAGAGACAAAGATAAGATCAAACCCTCCATTAAGATTTTTATTTTTAATTAGTTCCCTATTTTCAAGCAGCATCCTTATATTTTTATGTATGATGAGCTTATGTTGACTCTGCTGTTTTACTTAATGCACAATCCTCCCCTCGTCATGCTATGTTTATGTTTATGTTATGTTGTATGTTCTTGTGCCCACTGGAACTAATGTGTACGTTACTAAGAAAAAATGAATAAAAAGTAAGTAAATAAATAAATAAGCTCAGGCTCAGTTGGGTGCTAGAAAAGTGGGAGACTCACATAGTCGATGACCAGCTCCTCCTCCTGGTCCTCTCCTCTCAGCTTGCGGACGAACATCTGGATGAAGTCCTGGAAGGTGGTAGCCATGTACACATCCTCGCTCTGCAGTTGGACGCCGGCACACTTCTGCTTCACCTCCTCCACCAGCCTGGACACAGAGACAACATTACAAATTCATTATTAGGGCCACAGGGCAATCACACCGAGCACTACTGTTAAACTGTGGATTTTTTCTTCTTCCTCTTCCAGACGCAATTTCGTCCCGCTACTAGTCCTACAACTTGAAGAGTTGCAGGACAAATTATATATCAAAACGTGCGATTTGATCGGGATTGGTGTGCTACTACTTTTCTCTACAGAATATGAATTTTTCGCGACGTAAGTCGCAAAAAACTGCCCAAAATGTTGCATTGAAATGAATAGGACGGCCGAAAAAAAATGAGCGAAAAAGAACAATAATTGGAGATTTTTAAACGTCTACTTCTCCAACATAGTTTAACCTAGAGACTCCATTTAAACTTTAAACAGTAGAAACAAGTCTTGTTATCGGTGTATTAATCCACGTTTCAATAGGTCATATCGTTTTTTTATAGTCATTTTTGGAGAAATTCTGAGATTATAATGGGTGTGTATTGCACGGAATGTTTGTATCACAGTGTGTGACATCATCGACAGAGTGTAGAGGGAGAAAAAAAATTGTCAAAAAATAAATTTGAAAACTGCGCTCCAGGCCGCAAATTCCACTCAACAGAAATAATTTATACATAGAAACGTAGGAAAATTTGTCTTCTCACTCACAATCCTCTGGTAAAGCTGTCAGAGTTATAGTTTGGGTGTAGGACGCAAAGATGCGCCACCAACACGCACCAACAGCCTCATTGGCTCCCATATTAAAAACGCAGGAAGATTTCTGAAAAAGGGAGATGTAACAGTTTTTTAGATTGCTCTAACAAAGCTATTTTTTCATTTTTAATTAAAAAAAAACATATGTAGACGTTCAGGAAGAACTCAGGACGCTCAAAGTGAAGTCGGATCAATGATAGGTATTATGGTTTTGCCAAAAATGCTTTCTGTTCGAGGCCAGAAATTCCAGTCTGTCCACCTCTGGCTGCTGTCACTCTTCCGGAACATTCGACAGGTGGCAGTTAATTCTGTTGATTGCTCTGCTGCTCTGACTTTGATGTTTGATGTGATTACAGTTACAGATACACACACACACACACACACACAGATGCGCGTAAGCGCGCACACTCCTCACACATGCACATGTGTGATGATGTTAGTACCCATAGTAGCATTTCATCGTAGTTTGAGCATTTTTTTTAATTGACCTCATTGTATAAAAAGAACTATTGGGACCTCTCAGATAATCACAGCCTCATGAAACTTTACAACCACAAACTAGAGACCTGAAGCATTTAGAGCAGGCATGGGAAACTGGAGGCCCGGGGGCCACATACGGCCCTCACCCTGACTTGAAGTGGCCCTCAGTACAACTACATGCATTTGAGCATGAACTCTTAAAAGTACAGTGTAAAAATGCACAAAATTACTTCTTGCATTAATGTTGGTCTGCTGTTCTTGCACTGAAAAAACAAGAAATCACAGTAAGTGGTTATTTTTTATTTGCTTCAAACCTTTTGTATTCCTATTGATACTGTTCTACATGCATTTGAGTATGAAATATGTTAAGTTACTGCACTGTAAACATATTTAAAATTACATTTTCATCATATCTGGTTAACCCTCTGGAGTCAATGAAAGAGCCGGAGCACGACTTCTTCAAAAAAAGACACAAAATGACTTAAAAAAGACACAAGAAGACTAGAAAAAAAGACACAAAATGACAAAAAAGTTTAGTTATTTTTGCCTTTGTGTTTCAGCCTTTTGTTAGAATTCTAAAGATGGTGACGGATAAGTAGTTTGCTCAGTGATTTTACTAAACTAAAACGATGCAAAATTAAGTGTTATTTCTAACTGTTTGAAAATATAAGGTGAATCATTTCTAACTGATCTCAGCACTGCCCCCCTCACCTGACAACATCCATGGAGGCGGCTCCGGACTTGAAGAAGTCTGTGGTGTCCTCAACGGCGGGAACGTTGCTGAGGATGCCCTTCCAGATGTTCTGTAATAAATAAAAGCATTCTCGATCAGCTGCAGTCTCTTGGGTGAAACACTAGGTTAAAAAAGCCTGAAAAGATGAACATATCATTCAAAAGATGCCTAAGCTCCTGCATGGGCCACAAACAGCTTATCATTATTTCTACCATTAGGGGTGTGACGATACTCTCAGCTCACAAGACGAGATTTTAAGAAAAATACAATGACAAAATATATGACTGGACCAACAGACTTTTATTTAACCAAGTTGCACATGCATTTTGAAATGTTTTATTATAACTCTTTACATGCATGTAAGCATGAGCTTTTACTAAACGTCTTCTTCCACAAATTGAAGCTAAAACTAAAATTCATAAAAGTTCAAATAAGATAAATCAAAAAATAAAATCCCCCAGAGGGATTTACGAGACTCTGGTGACGTATGGTTTTCTATCGTTGCGTAATCGCTTAGCCTGTAGCGATTACAGTTGGCTCTTAAAGTTATGTACTTACTTGATTCCTGTGGTCTAAGTCTTGTACCCTCAGGTTGAATGCACTTATTGTAAGTCGCTTTGGACAAAAGCGTCAGCTAAATGACATGCAAAAAAGTAACTTGCCCTGATCTCCTCTGCCTTCTTCTTTTCATCATCAGTCAGCTCCACACTGGAGCTTTCCCCAGAGGAGAAGTATTTAGAAGCAGGGATCATCTTTCCATCTTCAAACTGCAGGTTCTTCACCAGGAGCTGTGGACCAAACACAGATGAATAGAAGGCCAGAGGAAACAACACTGTACTATATTTAACTTTTTTTACAGCAGTGTTTGAATAACCGAGCAGCCCTAAAACCTACTGTATCTGGAGTTCAACAGATGGACAGCCAACAGACAGAGACATGGGCATTGCCAACCTCGTCCAGCTCTACTTTTGTTTGCTTTGTAGTACAACAAACAGACACTCACAGCTTTCCCATCTGTTCCATGCAACACAAGTCCGTTCTTGGTGATCAGGCCGGGCTTGGACGCACCCTCTATCTCCAGGGGCTGACCGTCTGGTACCGACCCCCCCAACATGGATGAGCCATACAGGGTCACAGTCTGAGGAAAAAAAATGCAGAGAAGTATTTAACATTTAACAGGTATTTTGTGTGTCTCTTAATTTGTAATTTATCTACAGTGGTCATATATTAATATGGTGAGACGGGTTCAGTACGCGAGACAAAATTAACCCAGTTAGCCTGAAAAGTGTAGCCACTGTGAAAATGCTGTAAACCTTCATTCTTTCTAATGGTCAGAACGGGGTAACTCCACTAGTTGCAAAAATAAGTCTGATTGTATAGACGTATATGAGAAATTACCCTACTTCTTAGGGGTGTGCCATATCGTATCGTTCACAATAATATGGGTAATAATATGCATATCATGATATTGGCAACATTCCTACTTCTTGATGTAGTGGTTAAAGTTGTTTTAATCACAAAAAGTTACTTACTCCCTGTCGCTAAACACATGCAGCTTTCAAAATAAGAGCACAGAAAATCCACCACATAATTTACAAGAAGACTGTCAAAATAAGATGCCTTAAATAAAACATATAAGAACCTTTATTCTCCTTTACAATATTTCATTAAAATATGCGCCCGGAACCCCTAAATGGTTATTTTTATTATTTGCTCATACTCAAGAGCCAAGAGCAATTTTTTTGTATTTGGCAACTGTTGAGATTTGCACTTCACACTACATTTTAGATTTGTATTTACTTATACATTTTCTATATCTTTTTAGGTATCTCCTAATATCTTCAAGAATATCGTTATCACAAAAAATGCCTGCAATATCGTGATATTCTTTTAGGGCCACATCGCCCACCCCTACTACTTCTCACTTGATTTAAAACCTCAGTAAACCTTCTGCCAATCAAGCGTGTGGTCTCAATGGTTTCAAGTCTTTTTCAATTCAGCATGATGGTTTTATAAACATTCACAGTATGTTTTCACTTCATCAAAGCAGATTGTTACATTTTGGTTGCCTAAAAATGTCTCTGTTTTAGCGTTCTGTTGTACTTAAGTATGTCAGTTTCTTGCTAGCCATAATTAGCATCCAATTTAATATCACAGTTAATGCGAATTACGGATGCATCGAGCCAACCAAGCCAGCTGGCTATGGTAATGATACTGAACCCCACCGGGCTTCTAGAAAAGATTGATTCTTCTCTCATGTCTTCACACGATATGTGAAGCGGACACCAGGAGACAGTAAGCCTAGCTTAAAACAATGACTGGAAACAGGGGTAGCCGACTAGCCTGGGGCATCTAAAATCTGCCTTTAGTAATTAATTAATAAACATGTGACATGTTTGTTTAACCCTTATGCATCCGAGAAAATGGTAATGTATTACCCTAGGTGCAAAAATGTTAACCTCTTAAAAAGTGCTATAAAAATATTGTATGAATATTTTTTTTCACTTTCAATGCATTAAATCTGCATTTCTTAAATAATTTTAACCCTTTAATGCCCTTTTAGAAATGTAAATCCACATGTTTTAAATGATAAAAACACAAAATATGAAATATTTCCTATATATTAAGTGCAAACTGGAATTTTTTGGGGGGGATTATTAGACCCTTAGATGCATCAATAATTGACAACAACATTGATTTAAATGCATTATCAATTAGCATTCATTTCTGAGCATTCATTGAGCAGTGTGAGTTTATAAAAAAAATACACCTTTTATCCTTGATGCAAAAAATGTTCTTAGAAAGTGCTTTAAAGATATTATAATTTTATGCTCAAATTAGACTAGGATCAAAAATGTATGCTTGAATGGGAGTCAATGGTGCAAAAAATGTCCTTAGGGCAATATTTCACTGTGTAAAAAAATAGTTCCCTTGAGAACCCTATCAATTGATCCAAGGTGGAAATTTTAAAAGTTGATAGAAAACTGATACCCTTGGAAAATTTTGTCCCACTAGCATTAACACAGGTAAAATTGTTGAGTATTTAAAATGGAAATGTGCAAAAAATGTAGCTAGGGGTGCACAAGGGTTAATCTGTACAAAACCCAAAGAGTAAAACCAGAAAGTTTAAGTTTTACTTCTCATAGACAAGCCTTTCTCATTTCATAAGATGTGGGACTCCTACTTGGACTACATTGGAACAAAAAAGGCCCAAAGACTGATGACTGGGCTGAGGGATCGAGCCTGGAAAAAGGGTGTTAACAGAGTGCAAATAGATTTAAGAGTTCAAGACCTTCAAATGCTTGTGTTATGGAAATTTTATTACTGAGGAGAATATAAAAAGAAAAGATGTGGAAAAGGTCTGGTTTAATGATTCCATGTTTAACCCATTGACGCCGGGAAAGCATTATCGCATTTCTACCATTAAAGCCGGGAGCGCTGTTGCGTCACTCTACCATTAAGGCCGGGACAGCGGATATGTCATTTTGTAGTATTTGTATTTTTTCCACCTATTTTCGGTCTCTTGGCCAATGTAATGCATCAGAACATGATCAGAATACATGTGGGAGTGTCGCAATGCAACATCGGACTTTTCCAGAACTTTGAAATCATGACGGAAGACGACTATATCGGAGGAGCTCAGCAGTAAGTGACGGAAGAGATCTGATTAAAACAGCGCCGATCATTTAATTGCTGATCCGGACTTTGAACCCTCGGAACCAATCGACCGGGATTTATGGATGAGGAATATGTTTTTAGACGACATATTTTCACCAAAGAACAGACAGATTTGTGGCCATCTGGGGATAATAATATTATTAATAATATATTATTAATAATAATAATAATAATAATAATAATAGGCTAATTGATTGTGATGATGATATAAGAAATCATGACTGTTTATGTCTTATATTACTTTATGCGTCGTTGAGTACCCTGAAAAGTGTAATATATAAAATTAATTATTATTATTTATTATGATTTTTTTTTTTTTATTAGAGTAGGCTAATGAGAACTATGTCTTGTTCTTCCAGTGGTCATATCATGTTTGCATCTTGCTAATGGGCATGTATTAGTATTATGCATAGGATTTTTTATTCAGTCAAAATTTGCTGAGTTTGTTGATTTAAAAAAAAAAATGTATTGAAGGTTTGGACAAATAAACTCAACTTCGTATGAAAGCCACGGGTATAAGCTCTCAAATACTTTTTGAATTTCATTTTTATCTGCTACAGAGGCTGAAAAATCTATTATTTAGTAGGTGTTGAATTTCCAGAAAAACTTCAGGTTTTAGTGGGTCATTTGAAAATCGCCCATAGGTTTTCCAGGCATTTTTTTCCAGGCGCTTTAGGCGTTAATGGGTTAAGTGACTTTCCAGCCAATTCCAAAAAAGCAGTTTCTTTATCAGTCATCCAAACCAAACGGTATATCTATCTTTGCCTGGCTGTTCCAGGAAACACACCTGACCATCAATGATGGTGTTGGCCCCAGGGACTTTATCATGACCGCGGATCCAGTTGTGGATTGCCTCAGCTGGTTGGGCTAGGTTGACCTGTGGGACAGAAAGGAGGAGTCAACATGCTGACGGCTCAGATACATTTTCTGAGAAAGACAGGGGAGCCCAACAGCTGGTTGCCACTAGCTGAGCGACACGTGGAGTAAAACCATGCAGGGGAAAAATCCTCTGCACTAAGAATAGAACATTTAGACACACTGCCAGCAACGTGGCTCCAAGTGACAAATCAGAAAGCAGCTAAGATCAGCCCCACCTCTGTCTTTCCTCTTTAAACACCAAGCAACCACTCAATTAAACATATTTGTCCCTGAACAACATGTTGGGCAAACAGTACATTTCCATGCTGTTCTATGAAAGAAGGTCTTGTTGCACTGTACAACAGCTTAAGGCAGCAGAATACACATAATGAAATCCTGTATGCAACAAGAGTAAGTTGAGTATATGCCTAGATCTTGTGTGGTCAATGTACTTTATTGCAGCCAAACTGGAAAAACAAAATATTCATCTGCAGTTGTCTGAGTATTGTTTCTTCAAGTCTGAGTTCAAAAATGTTGGACTGCTTTAAGTGTTTCAACAATAAAATCATGCTATTGTTAAACAATTTGTTTCTCTGCATTACTCATCTAAAGTGTTAATGTCCTACTTTTGTCACATGCAAACACAGTGGACTGGCATCGGTTTGACTGAACATGCCCTCAGCCTTAAATGCTCAAATGCATGTATAACAGTATCAATAGGAATGCAAAAGGTTTGAAGCAAATAAAAAATACTCACTTACTGTGATTTCTTTTTTTTTTTTCAGTTCAGGAACAGCACTAATGTTAACCAACATTAATTGCAAGAAGTAATTTTGTGTAACTTTATACTGCACTTTTAAGATTTCATGCTCAAATGCATGTAGTTGTACTGAGGGCCACTTCAAGTGAGGGTGTGGGCCGTATGCGACCCCCGGGCCTCCAGTTGCCCATCCCTGGTCTTACAGAAAACATAGCAAGATAACTTTCCTGGTGCAGCTTCCAGACTGTGGTTGGAGCACAGAGGAGACTTTGTTTGGCCTCCAGGACGTTGATGTTCAATTCCAGGTAATGTCTTGCTTCAGTTGTGAAGCAAGACACAGAACTTTGCTTGGGTCCAGTAGTGGAAATTAACATTTATCACTTACTGTACTTAAAGCAGAAGGGTGGGACTTTTACATATAAGTGAACCTCTGTTACATTCCAGTTCTTGCCCACAAGTTCATAGAATGTTGAGAAGGCCTATTGCTGCCAGGGAAAGCTCTCTGTATTTCTCAGTATGTAGTTATGGGTTCTGGTGTCTGTGGTGACACAAAATCTCTGGAATTGATTTGGAAGTTATGCACCTGTTGATGATAGGCCACTCCCTTTACCACTCCCCACTGTAGCCAATTGGCATGAAAACAAACACACAACCTAGGGCTGGGCGATATATCGATATAATTTTAAATGTGATATGGAATTAGACCATATCGCATAAATCGATATACAGTCATTGGAAAAATTATTAGACTTGTTTCCCTTGTTTTCTCCCGTATCTTGTTCATTTGAATGCCTTGTACAACTAAAGGTACATTTGATTGGACGAATATGATAACAAAAATAGCTCATAAGCGTTTAATTTAAGAGCTAATGTCTATGTTTTCCTTGTTTTTTCTTGTTTATGATTTTGGATATCATCAAGAAAACCATGGAAAATGTCTAGATATCAGCTCTTAACTTAAACTCTTATGAGCTATTTTTGTTGTTATCATTATATTTGTCAAAATGAATGAACCTTTAGTTGTACCAAGCATGGAATGAACAAGAAATTGAAGAAAACAAGGGTGGTCTAATTATTTTTTTCCATGACTGTAGTTCAAATTTGCAATGTGATCCTTGCTCCAGGCAAGCTGCGGCTTCTACTTAAGATATTTTTTATTTAAATGTGCACTTTATGGAGCTTTGATTTTTAAAAAAGGAATTCCTGTTTTTATACAGTATTTATGTTCACTTAAATAAGCTGTTTCAATAAAACTACTTGTGACATGTTATATTGGACTTTGACTGTACATTTGCTGTCATAAAAATATCAGGATATATATCGTGTATCGATATTCAGAGATATGACTTTTGGTCCATATCGCCCAGCCCTAATAAAACCTTCTCACAAATCCATTTGATCTCCATGCAGAAACGGCAAAAACTGTGCTAGAGGGTGGGGAATTTTTGTTGGCCGACCTACCAACCAATAGAGTAACAAATGTGTGTCAACAACAACAACCAAGTATATATTGAAGAAATCTTTCCGTGGGGAGCCCTGTCTAATTATTAAAAGAGTGACTTAAAGCCCCATTTTAGGTCAACCACATGTATTCAACCCCATTCACACAACCCCTTCCCACACACCCCTGTACATGTGGTAATCTAACAACCCTTGACAGTCCCACCTCGCCCCTTATAGCTCTAGCAGATCATTGCGACAGTGTCCCTCTCATCTTTCGCCCCAACTGTCTATGCTGGATGCATTCAGCTGTGTTAACACGTCAATAATAAGAGACACTCAGCTCAAATGAGAAGCTGCTGCCTCTATGTTTTCCATCAATCTTTGCTAATAAAAAAGGAGCAGAGATAAAAGGTTTGACAAGAGATTTCTTAGTGTCAGAATTTAAAGAATCCTGGTATTTTTTACAACCAAGAAGGAACCACATTCAAAATGGAACCAGCTTTTTAAACGCATCCCAAGATTTTACAATCATATCAAAGTGTCTTCACACTGGCCGCTGAAAACTGTGACAATTAATCAAGTTTTAAAAACATTTTTCACAGATGTTTGTTGTTTATGGGACAGCTGTATTTGATTTTTGCCTAGGATAAAGTTGATAGCTTAAGAAAGAATACTTGACTCTGAAGTATTATTTTAAAACTACATTTTCAAAAAGAGCCTCTCTATAAAGCAGGTGAAAATGTAAAAGCCACCTTAAGGCCCTGGGGATAGTTCTGCACTTTGCCCAGATGGTGCTGCAGCCTAAATTAATGAAACAGTGCTACAGCATGTTCATATGACGTGATACAGTCTGGGGACCTCTCACCTTGGCGTTGGATTTCTTCTGAATGCCTTCATAGGTTGCTCCTTCCTTTGACTGGGGAATTCGAGGGGCCTTTCCATCAGCAATGAGTTGTACCGACTCCACCTGCACCAGGACACAGTGTCAGTGTCTGCCTAGGGGGACCAGATCCCAACAAACCAAATTTGGAAAAAGTATGTTTTTATGGTACAATTCTGGATACATTGCCAATGCTGAGACATATTTTTTTTAAATATCTATGCAACTGAAAAAATACACACTTCTACTCAGGACGCAGCTTTTGTCCCCATCATTCTGGAATGTCTGGAAAAATAACCAGTGCTAGCTTACTACCAAAATCTGCTGACCTGTTAGATTGGAAATACAGTAGGGAAACTATAAGTGTAACTTAGTACAAAGACCAAAAGATGGAGGAAACTGTCAGCATAGCTTAGCAGAAAGACTAAAAGTAGGGGGTAACTGTTAGTGTGGTGTAGCACAAAGACTGGGAGCAGGGGGAAACTGTTAGCATAGCTTAGCACAAAGACTAAGAGTAGGGGGCAACTGTTAATGTAGTGTAACACAAAGAGTGGAAGCAGGGGGAAACTGTTAGCATAGCTTAGCACAAAGACTAAAAGTAGGGGGTAACGGTTAGTGTAGTGTAGCACAAAGACTGGAAGCAGGGGGAAACTGTTAGCATAGCTTAGTACAAAGACTATAAATAGTGGGAAACTGTTAGCATAGCTTAGCACAAAGACTAAAAGTAGGGGGTAACTGTTAGCATAGCTTAACACACCTGACTGGAAGCAGGGGGAAACTGTTAGCATAGCTTTGCACAAAGACTAAAAGTAGGGGGTAACTGTTAGCATAGCTTAGCTCAAAGACTATAAGCAGGGGGAAACTGTTAGCATAGGTTAGCACAAAGACTATCAGCAGGGTGAAACTGTTAGCATAGCTTAGCACAAAGATTATAGTAGGGGATAACTGTTAGCGTAGTTAAGCTGAAAGACTGGAAGCAAGGGGAAACTGTTAGCATAGCTTAGCTTAAAAACTGTAAGCATGGGGAAACTGTTAGCATAGCTTAGCTCAAAGACTGGAAGCATGGGGAAACTGTTAGCATAGCTTAGCACAAAGACTATAATTAGGGGGTAACTGTTTGTGTAGTTAAGCTCAAAGACTGGAAGCATGGGGAAAACTGTTAGCATAGCTTAGCTCAAAGACAGGAAGCAGCCATTAGTTTCCCGCTCCTTTCAGTCTTTTTGCTAAGCTATGCTGTTTGTGTAGTTTGTCACAAAAACTGGAAGCAGGAGGAAAACGACCTACACCTAGTTAAGTAGTTTAATGTTGGACATCATCTTAATATGTGGGACAAGATATATGTGCCGTGCAGCCCTACATTCAGTGGGACCACCTGGTTACCCTGCCTCTGCCTGCGCTGTATGTCTGTTGTGTTGTTTATGTTAATATTCTGTTGACCAGTTCAAAAGATAGAGAAGTCTTAGTGGCAAATGGGTATTATGGGAAAAACAATGAAGATATGTCTCAACGGGCCTATTCGATCGATAACACAATTTGTCTAAGGTTTTATTTACCATAGCCTTGATGCCCTCTGGGAAGAGGAAGCGGTTGTAGAGTGTGTCCACGGTGTCGTTAGGCTCAACAGCACACTCCCTCTGCAGCAAGATTGGTCCGGTGTCCAGCCCATCATCAGCCCAGAACACTGTAAATCCAGCTTTCTTATCACCGTGGATCAGGGTCCTGGTGGCACACACATACACAGAAAAATAACCCAACCTTGGAGCAGTGCCATAACACCCTAAGATATAGGATATGAAGTGGACCATAAACCTGACCAAATGGAGAAGAACCAGATAAAGAATAGATAAAAGCTGATTGCACCTGCAGGGAATGAGACTGAGGTTATCAGACTATTGATAAGACTGTCAAACAATCAAGCCGTCTTTTCATTAGGCAATTGAACATATTCATACAATTCACATTGTAGAAAGCTGAAGTAAAAATATTGATTCCGATATATCTGCTTTTAAGTTTTACAGAGCCTGCAAATAGTGCTGCCTTATAACAGACAAGTGACCTGTACAGAGTGCACCCTGCCTCTTACCCAATGCATCATGCACCATGGGCAATGTATTGATTAATTATTCAGTGTTATATCAATATCATGATATGAGACTGGTTATCGTCTTAGATTTTTGATTTAAAATATATATATATATATATATATATATATATATATATATATATATATATACACATATATATGTCATTTAAAAATAATGTAGTTAGTTAAACATTAATCAATTATGTATTTACCATTCTAAATGGCCTATATACGGTTTATAAATGATGATTAAACATTAATAAACTATCTGTTTACCATTCATAAATGATGGTTATTGTAAAGTTTAGTTTATTTAGTTTTCCCCATATACACAACAGGAAATGCAGACTAAATTCAAGTCTATCTTCTCTAACTCTAGAGAAGACACAGTATGTTCAAGAGGTTCTTGAAGTGTCCAGACTAAAGAGATATTAAGTCAAGCTGATCCCATGGGCTTTACAATCCTAACAGTCACAGACATAAATGACTTTGCACTTCAAAAATATAGTGCTAAAATAGTGCTCTTAATTGCTCTTTTTTCTCTCTGTTAAACATAAAGCTAGAGACCGTTCTCTGCACACAGTTTTTTTTTTTTAAATCCACCTATCAGCAACTTTAAAACTTACTAATGAACGCATATGATGATCTTATTATTCGTATTCATAGAAAAACAGAAATGTAAAAATGGCAATTGGGTTTTTCTTTAGGTGTTGTGTGAAGTAACAACTTTTCAGTGAACAGTTTATGTTATTTTTTTTACTTTGCACAGAGCAAGCTAACAGTTTCCCCCTTTTATATCCAAAGCTAACCGACTCTAGGCGCTAGCTTCTTTCAAACTAAATGGACAAAGATGAGTGTTGTCAATGAAGGTTATCATAGTTAACAAAATAACGAAAACTAGAATTGAAAAAATATTTTTGTTAACTGAAATAAAAATAAAAGTGAGAGTTTGAAAAAAAAAAACGATAACTAAGTGAAACTGTATTTTGTGGTTACAAAACTAACTAAAATTATCGTGAAAATGTCCTTCGTTTTCGTCTTTGTCAACTTTTTTCATAGGGAAACCTTTTTGGTTGATATGAAATCTATTTCACTAAACTTATTGGGGCTGAGATGGATCAGACAAATGAAATAAAGGCAACATTTATTGTGACTTTTTTTAATCTCGCACCCAACAAATACCCCATTACAAAAAAACTAACACTAAAACTAATAAAAACTATACTAAAACTAAGCATTTTCCAAAAAATAAACTAATTAAAACTAGCGAACTCACTCTAAGAACTAATTAAAACTAACTGAATTTGAAAACAAAAATCACAACGAAATTAAAACTAAAACTAATGAAGAATCCAACACAATTATAACCTTGGTGTCAATCTCCTCATTTAACTTTGCAGAAGAAAAACTGTGTCAAACTATTCCTCTTGACTTGAACCTACTTTTTTAGCAGCTAGAAGTAATATGACCACTACCAAACAGCCAGATTTACCATGAGCATAAAGTTGGGTTAAATAGTGACACTTAAATTGGTAGCAGGGGTTCCAATCTAAAATTCATTGTCTATAAAGAATTTGTAAGTTGTGTTTCACAGCTAAAAACAAACAGAAGCTACTCATTTACACACAGTGATAACGGGGGCAGAGAGATAGTAAGGGTGGAGACTGACCGCCTAGCATGAGGAGAAGATAAGAGAACCAGCTTTTCTAGGGGGTTAGGGTCAAGCAGAACTGGTTTAAACCTCCTGCTACACAGACAGATAGCAGCAAACCCTCCTCTACCATTCTGACCTGGATCACAGTGACCCAGGGCCTGTGAACTATATACTTTAAGCTTTGGTCTGAAGAACATTAGAAAAACCACTGGAGATGAAGCTCGCTTGTGTAATTTTTAGTCACCAGTGACCGCTGTAGCTATAAGTGATGGTTTTAGGATAATAAAACGTAGTGCACCAGCAGAAAAAGAGAAGAACCATGAAGACAACACATTTAAGTGACTCCAGTTACAATTAAAAAGATATATAATATCAATCAAAAGTTAGCTAAAATGAGCTAACATTAGCAACAACTGGCTAATGCTCCCAATATACCAAATCACGCTATATATATATATGATATATATCCCGATATTTTTATAGTGAGAGAAAATGTTCAGTGAAAGTCATATATGACATGTCACAAGTAGTTTTATTGAAACCTTTTTTTAAGAGAACATAAATACTGTATTACAACAGGAGTACCTTTTTTTAAAGCTCCATAAAGTGCACAATTATATAACTAACTATAATCGACATATGCGATAAAGTCTAATTCCATATCACATTTAAATATATATCGCCCAGCCCTACCCCGAAGTGTACTCCACTGAGCAAGAACATGTTTTATTACCTATAAATTAAATATATATTGTACGATGTACAACCGAACATGGTAATGGTAAATGGACCTGCACTTATATAGCGCTTTTCTAGTCGCTTTGCGACCACTCAAAGCGCTTTACACTACAGACTGCGCTCATTCACCCTTTCACACACACATTCATACTGGTGGCAGAGGTTAGCCTAAACAGTTCCACCTGCCACCATTGGGAATTCATTCACACACCGATGAACACAGCATCGGGAGCAATTTGGGGTTCAGTATCTTGCTCAAGGATACTTCGACATGTAGGCTGCGATGGTCAGGGATCGAACCACCAGCCCTTCGGTTGGGGGCCAACCAACTCTCCCAACTGAGCCACAGCCGCCCCATCATTCATCAGCCGCCCCATCATTCATCGAACATCATTCATTTATTCTTATAATTAGCTTCAATTATCACGCGCCTCATGAATCAACAAAGCATGTACTACATTTTCCTCATTTATAGCTCATAGAGTGTCCCCTGCATTTGTCAGTGAATGCAAAAGGTCGAGCTGCCACCACCTCTTCAGACTCTGCAGTTGTCTTTCTTATTTATTTTTATGGCTGCTTAATTGATAATCGCTAGTTTGTTTGAGTGTAATGTGTTACCTAGCATTACTATGAGGAATGTGAACGTCACTGTTGTCATTCGTCTACCACTGTGAGTCCATGTGGGCAATGAGCCAAAAGAAGAGTCAGAGAATCAAAGTCAGGATGTTAACTGTTAGAATAATTTGATTATTCTACGTTGTTTAAATTATTTGATTACACTGCTTCTTTTGTCTGATTGATGTTTTATCAGTCTGTGTTGTTTTATGCTGCAGTCTGCTTGGGAGGCAGCATCAGACGCAGAGATGCAAGGCGGTTGGACAGACTGGTCTAAAGAGCTGGTTCTGTGGTTGGAGCCAGGTTGGACACACTGGAGGAGGTGGTGGACAGATGCACTGTCAAGATGTTCCAGGCCATCCTGAAATACCCAGATCATCCACTACACAAAACCTTTATGGACAAAAAAAACAGCAGTGGACGGCTATCTCTCCATCCTGTAACGGAGAGATACAAAAGATCCTTCGCTCCTACAGGCATCACCCTGTCTCATTTTAACAGAGATTCTACCAGACCTAACTGAATTTACCCTCGGGGATAAATAGTAATTTTGATTGATTTTGATTGCTTGATCAGAGAAGGCATGGGACAGTGCCTTAAAACTAGACTCTTGCTTTCAAAAAAATAACCCTGACAATGTCATCATGACCCTTACCAGTTGATGGCTGACGCTCCTCTGTGCAGAGGCAGGATGGAGGGGTGATAGATGATGGAGCCATGCTTGGGGTTATCGATGATGTTCATGGGGATGAACTGGGAGCAGAAGGGCATGACGTTGAGCTCGGCGCCAACCGCCTTGTAGGCTTCCACCACCTCAGGGATGGGCTTCCCCTTGACCCGCCATCTTGGGAACTTGAACACCGGCGTCCCGTCCTTCTGCGCTGCCGTTGCTGAAAGAGTATGCAATCAAATCAAGTGTACATTCGTCACATGTGCATCACTGGAATGACTCGTCATTTTCACTTACTACAGTTGACAGCTTTTTACAGATTAGTGGGGATGCATATCGCTCAAAACCAACATGAAAAAAAAAGAAGCTAAATGATGCTTAATGATATAAAAAAGAAGCAAGTAATTCACATATTTCATCTACCCTAGGATGCAGTCTATGATGATGATATCAAGCCTGAAAAGATAATATCACAATAGATTCAAATATAGATTTTTGTATTTGTATTCTGATTTATATTTATTATTTTTACATCACACAGAGACTATCAATAGAAAACTCCATCCGTCCATTCTCGTCCGCTTATCCGGGGCCGGGTCGTGGGGGCAGCAGGCTAAGCAGGGCATTCCCTCTCCCAAGCCACAACGTCCAGCTCCTCCTGGGGGACCCCGAGGCGTTCCCAGGCCAGGAAAGAGATATAATCCTTCCACCGTGTTCTGGGTCATCCCCGGGGCCTCCTACCAGTTGGACGTGCCCAGAACACCTCTAACGGGAGGCGCCTGGGAGGATCCTTACCAGATGCCCAAACCACCTCAACTGGCTCCTTTCGACGCGAAGGAGCAGCGGCTCTACTCTGAGCTCCCTCCGGATGTCTGAGCTCCTCCCCCTATCTCTAAGGCTGAGCCCAGCCACCCTACAGAGGAAGCTAATTTAAGCCGCTTGAATCCGCGATCTTGTTCTTTCGGTCACTGCCCAAAGCTCATGACCATAGGTGAGGTTTGGAACGTAGATGGACCGGTAACTGGAGAGCTTTGCCTTCAGGCTCAGCTCCTTCTTCACCACGACGCCTGCATTACTGCTGACGCTGCACCAAACCACCTGTCCATCTCACGCTCTGTTCTACCCTCACTCGTGAACAAGACCCCGAGATACTTGAACTCATTCGCTTGAGGCAGTACCTCTCTCCACCAAGAGGGTGCAATCCACCGTTTTCCATCAGATTTCCGGTTTTCAATAGAAAACTAAAGTACTACATAAACAACTTAACTGAGCAGCAACACACTACAGTGTGAGGAATCCTGTATTTTTAATATCAGAGCATCTTTATCATATTGCCCTCCCTCCACTTGTTGTTGGGGTGGAGGGAATATGCTGATGAATACAAATAATAAGGAAAGAAACAGTTGAACATTGGAGAGGAAATCCTCAGATTAACAGAGAATGCCAGGCAGACATCAAGAGGCAGCTCACAGCTGATAGTGATGCTACTTCCTGGAAAGATTGCATCATACCAAAGAGTGAGGCCCGATCATAGACTTTTCACCTCAGAGCGGCATCTCTGGGCCACACAGGGCCTCTCCCCACACAGACAATGGAGCCACTATCCCGCAGCTAACGCAGGATAAAGGCATGTCTTTGTCCAGGAGCACTGTAGAGTCAACATGCATCTACCTCAGCCACAGCACAGCCTGTGATGACCCAGAGAAGACCTCAGCATCATCACAGGCCATCACATTCAAGATATTCTATCTTTGTGTACAAACTTGGGATGTAATGATGCATCGCGAGACAGTTAAAAATGTATACAAATGTGTGACGATTTAAGTCAGTTGAGAAGAAAAATTAATCACAATATCCTTTTTCAACAGCGGAGGGCGTAATCTACTTTTGATTTCACTTGTTCTACGGAAAATGTCACTTTCAGTTATAGAGACAGAGCGCATTTCAGCATTTCAATCATTGCTCTTCACAGACTTTGTATTGAAGGAAGGAGCCTCCTCGTCAGTTCTGTCTGTTAGCAAACAACTGAATAATGTCTAAAAGCTGCTGTGTGGTAGGGCTGGGCGATATATCGATATAAAAGATATATCGATATATTTTTAAATGTGATATGGAATTAGACCATATCGCATATATCGATACATTTCAAATTTGCACTGTGATCCTTGCTCCAGGCAAGCTGCGGCTTTAATTTAAGATTTTTTTATTTTTATTTAAATGTACACTTTATGGAGCTTTGATTTTAAAAGGTACTCCTGTTGTTATACAGTATTTATATTTTACATAAATAAACGGTTTTAATAAAACTACTTGTAACATGTCATATTTGACTCTGACTGAACATTTGCTCTCACTTTGCTTAAAAATATTGAGATATATATATCGTATATCGAAATTCAGCCTAAATATATCAGGATATGACTATTGGTCCATATCGCCCAGCCCTACTGCAACGCAACATCAGGCTGCGTTTCACTGAAAAGTTCAATCTGTTCTCACTTTTCTGCCACAGGCTTTAACATTTTTTCTTTTTGGCATTCCCCGTCCATATTTCACAGTTTTTGATGCTCGATGATGCTTTTGACGAATTATAACTACATACAAAGGTTTGATACTCAGTGCTACTAATAACTTGTTGTTTACTTAAATATATTAAAGATATCAAGCACTGTATCAGCTCATAACATCATTGCTAAAAGTTTTATCCATCTATCTGGCTTGTTCCCTGAAAGAAAAAAGACACATTTTCTTTTTTGGAAAAAGTTGTAGATCTAACTTCATATAATATAATATATATAATATATATAATATATATTATATTATATGAAGTTAGATCTACTTGTACTTGTACCTTGTACCTTGTACTACTAGCTTGTTATATATATATATAACAAGCTCCTCCCTTGGACAGAGTTTAGCAACCTCCTGCATGTACTAGACATAGACCACAGGAATCAAGTAAGTACATAACTTTAAGAGCCAACTGTCATCGCTACAGGAGTGCTATATGTTAAAGAAGAAAAGAAGAAGAGAAAAAAAAAAAGAAGAGCATTTTTACTCATAAAACCTGCTTTTTTTATGTTGATTCCTGCAGTTGTTTTTGGACTGTGTTTTCAAATGTATGGGAATGCACCAGAGTTTCTCTATAAAGAACACAGAGGTTTGTATTTTTAGATTTTTTGCGATCATTTCGTGTGACCAGACGTCAAATAACACCAAATGAACCACACTTCAGAGATTAAATAAACCAGCAAAAAATGATTCATCTATACTTCCCTACAAAGCCTAACTGCAGTAACTACATTTTTGGTCAAAATTGAGTTATCTTGTGACAAAGTTTTAGATTTAAATTTTGCTTTATTTCAGATAAATAATTATATAAAAACCACAAAATCCAACTCAAAACCAAACAGTAATTGCACTTACCACCATCTGCTTTGGATATATATACTAATTTAAAAATAAAAATAATAGAAATCATACGTTTATTTGAAAGGAAAATTATTATCTAGATAGTGATTAAGTAAAAAAGTAACTAAAATATAATTTTTTTAATAATATTAAGTCTAAAATAGACAAATATCTGAATAGAATTGTGAAAGACTTTTAAATACACTGATAACAAAATCAATTTGAAAATGTTTATTCACTGAAAGCTGACAGAAGACAACAACATTATAGTTACTGCACTCTGTTTATCATTACTATTAGAACCTTTTACCAAAACCAGAGTGCAGTAACTACATGGGGTCAAAGGTCAAATAAATCGTCATGATTTTTGAGCATAAAAATGACATCATCAATACATGTAGAAATGAGTATCATATCACTAACCTACCTATAACCCTTTTGGCTGGCCAGTTAAAACATGTTAAAAAACTTTAAAGCTTTATCAGTTTTACCCTTTGTGTAGTTACTGCAGTTATGCTTTGTAGGACAGTGCAGGTACATAGCAACTCATCAACAAGAACAGCTCAGTGAAGGACCACGGAAACAGTAGTGTGAAATCACTCAAATCAGAGAAAAGATGGAAGTGACAGGTGAGAGAGAAGGGAGTTTACCCACCCAGGGGGTCGGCCTTGCCATCCTTGTCGGGGACTGTGAACACACCCACCACCTTGTGACCCTGCTTCCTCAGGTTGCTGTACACCTCCTGGCCGAACAGGCTCTGGCCAATTATAGCTACTTTGAGCTTATTCTGGTAATAATACTGAAAGGAAAGCAAACACAAAAACAAAGATTTAGCTTTACCCAGCAGTAATAAAAAACACTCATCTGCTGTTTGTCTTAGCTGCAGTGCTTTGGTAGAAGAGGATTTTCAACACTCTCCTGACCTCATTAGTTCCATAGATGTTATGCAACTCAAGAAAACCAATCAAGATTTAAGAATACTTTTTTACCTACTGCAATTGCACTTTAAAATGACTCCTCTTTTATAAGGACAGAAGAATATTTATTTAAACTTTAGCTTAAGCTGCTTATACTGTATGTATACATCAAACTGTATTTTTGCACATGTATATTTGCACACCTGTTTATTTATTTACACTAGGGGTGTGCCATATCGTATCGTTCACGATAATATCTGTATTTTTTTTATGGTTAAAAAAATGCATATCATGATATTGGCAACATTCCTACTTATTGATGTAGTGGTTAAAGTTGTTTTAATCACAAAAAGCTACTTACTCTCTGTCGCTAAACACATGCAGCTTTCAAAATAAGAGCACAGTGTGTTAACAGAATCCACCACATAACTTTCAATATAAGATGCCTTAAATAAAACATACAAGAACCTTTATCCTCCTTTACAAAATGTCTTGAAAGAAACCCCTAAATGGTTATTTTTATTATTTGCTCCTACTCAATAGTAAAAATTTTTGTATTTGGCAACTATTGAGATTTGCACTTCACATTACATTTTAGATTTTTATTTATTTATACAGACAAAAAAAAATGTATATTTATAATATCATATTTTCTATATCTTTTTAAGTATTCCGTAATGTCGTGAAGAATAATCGTATCGTGACATTCTTTTAGGGCCATATCACCCACCCCTAATTTGCACACTTGCTGTAACGGTTATCTATGAGTAACAGCTACTAATGCACATGGACCATCCATTCCACTTTTTCTATCCTAGGCTATGTATTGTGGGCTTATGTTTTGTATAGGTGGAATATGTATGTATGCATGTGTTGTGTTGTGTTGTGTTGTGTGTATGTTGGCTGCTGGAACACCTAAATTTCTCTACTGGGATGAATAAAGTATATCTTATCTTATCTTATCTTAAATTCAGAGGCGGTCTTCACAGACGGCAACTGCAAGGGACTGCCTTTAGCACCAGGGGGCAAGAGGGGCCCCCAAGACACAATTCTTAAAGGGGCACTCCAGAAATATTGTATTGCACTGTAAAGTTGGAAGGCTTGCAATAGACATAATGGGAAATAATAATGCATTCGATATCCGAGAAGAAGATATACTGACTTTTAGTGCCATACATGGGTGACGTTCCAAAAACACTGGATCATACATTTCCTATAATGCAATTTGGCAGTGTCTCCCTACTTGGGAAACACACAGGTCAAACTTTCTGTTACAGATTTGTTGTCTCTGAATGCCATCACTGTGATATCATCAGGGTTATTTTCTCAGACAGGAAACATTATACAGGCTTTACCCTCTAGAGTCACCAAAAGCTCCAAAGCATGACTTCTTCATGACATCCAGACTAGAAAACAAAGCAGCGTGGAGCCCTACTGTAAATTTACCTCTAAAGTTCTGGCTGTAAACTCCATGTGGCCAGTTTCAGTTTGATGATGATATACCAAGTAACACTGGAGACAAGCTCAAATATATTTTGTATAAAATGATAGAACTGGATGTAACCCTCATATATGTTATATTTGCAACCTCTGTTCACATTTCTGTTGTATTTGTTAGGGTTGAGGGTTGATTGTTGCTTATTGTGATTTGAGTTTGCTCAGAGAGCCAGCAGAGTGTTTAGCACTGCGTGTGACTAGGGCTGGGCGATATATCGATATAAAAGAAAAATCGATATATATTTTAAATGTGATATAAAAATTAGACCATGTCACATATATTGATATAGTTCAAATTTGCACTGTGATCATTGCTCAAGGCAAGCTACGGCTTTATTTAAGATTTTTTTTTTTTATTTAAAAGTGTACTTTGTGGAGCTTTGATTTTTTTTTTTTCTTTTTTTTTTTTTTAAAGGTACTCCTGTTGTTATACAGTATTTATGTTCACATAAATAAAAAGTTTCAATAAAACTACTTGTGACATTTCATATTTGGCTTTGACTTTGTCTGAAAATTTGCTCTCTCTTTGCGATATTGGGATATATATTGTATATAGATATTCAGCCTAAATATATCAGGATATGACTTTTGGTCCATATCGCCCAGCCCTACATGTGACAGTTGTATATAAAAAGCATGTCCTGAAAAAAAGCTAGGGGTGGGATTCAGGGGGTCCATGCTTTTCCCCAATACCCCCAAAACACTAAGTTCCTTGGCCCTATAGTCTTTAAATCTTTACCAGTGGTTAAAGCCAGCTCCCAGAAATGCTCCTGGCTGATAAAAAGCACAGCCCTTTACTAGGAGAGTCATAAATCCAAGAGCCCCCTCCCATCTGACTGTAGCAGCACATGTATGAAGGAGGTTTCAGGTTACCTATGTTCATGAATGGTCCTGTCAAGTGCTGTATGGCATTTTGCAACGTGCTCCATGGTGCATTCAATGCCACTCATTCTAAGCAACCACAACAGTAAGGTAGCTCGTGGATAACACCCCAAATAATAGATTGATCTTGCATATCCTGCTTTTCTGGAGCTGCTTGTAGCCCTGCGGGGTCGGGACTAAGCCGCTGATGGCAGAGCGGAGCTGATGCAACTCCTCCAGATCTCTTACAGCAGCGTACAGTCAGGAGCAGAGAGGAGCAGAGAGCAGCAGAGAGGAGCAGAGAGGAGCGAGCGACAATAACGTGGCAAACTGGCACTGATACACCAACATTAGCTGTTTGTTGTAAATACAGTAGTAGAGTGACGAGTTAGTGTGGAGACCTGGACTCGAACCTGACTCAGTCCTCTTCATGTCACCACAACCTGGCATCGCTCACTAGTTACCACTATGTTTATATCTATGCAATGGAAGAATGAAAGGCACAACTCATTCTGTGGTGCAACGGAAGCAACGTTACTCACGGACGATGTGGAGAATTTCCTTAAGACTTGACTCGCCGTCCACAACATAATGGCGGTGTTTTATGTATAAAAACTGTAATAAAAATAGAATCCAAATTCTGCACAATGTGTCCGACCTGCTGCTGAGGTATCTGCTCTGCTAGCCACACACACACCTGTCTCTGTGTGTGCAAGTGTCAGTGTGTGAGTCAGAGGAGTGGCCGTGGTTTGGGCTCGTCACAGCCAGCTTATACTCGACAGCAGCAGACACAGACGACGTGCTGCCTAGCAGCGTACGTGCGCGGCCACGCGCTGCTTACTACCAGAGACCACAGCGACCGCGCGCTCACGCGTGGGAATTGCTCCGTTCCTCACAGGGGCGTGTCTAGGATTTTCTGTTTTTTTTTTTTTTTTTGGGGGGGGGGCACGCTCGGGGCACAGATGATTGAGACTGTGGAAGGGTGGCACACTGAAAGTACATTTTAAATGTCCCACAGTCTTAAACATAATAAACAGTAGGCTGAGGTATGTATAGAACTATTTTATTCAGCCAAATAATGCACAGAACAGTGTCGCCTCCAGCATTTAGAAATTGTATCTAACTGAGTAAAATGTTTTGTTTGTTTGAATGGGTTGATCTTTGCTCCTGAAGACTATACTGGTGTATAACCTGGTAGTAATAGTATACGTTTTAAGATAAAAGCTTGTGTTTCATAGGTATCTAAGCCTCTTTATTACCTTAATGAGACAAAAACAGCCAGTTGAGTTTAGTTATGAGCAACTTTATTGCCACTCTAACATTACATATAACAGTTAGAGACAGTTTGTGTACATTATTAACAAACAGGATTATAACAGCTGAATGCGCCTGTTTTAGTGTTGATGGGCAAATCGGTCAACAAATGCAAAGCAATAGCTAGAGTCACGATTTTGTGAGTACTCCAACCATGAGAAGAGCTTGAACTATGAACTGTTGAAGGCTTCTTTCTATCCCCTGTACAGTCTGTAGATACACCCTCAGGAAAGGCTGAGTTGGTCCATCTGCTGGATACCGGCAGGCCAGCTGACAGTCTTGCCTGGGCCCAGGACGAGATTATCTTAGATGGGCCCCCCGCGCCCAGATGTCTCCTTTTCTCTTGTTGTTCCTCTCCTCTCCTCTTTCCTTATAAGCCATGACTAAATGTGCAGCTATTTACCCTGTAGATTATGAGTATATATTTTGAAATAAGGGGCTAATTCCCATCTTTAAAGTATAATATCCCTGATTTACAAAAAGCTTTTTTGCAGATAGCCTATTTGTGCAATGAGCTTTATGAATCTATTTTATACTTAAAAAATAAATTAAATATTAATTTAATAAAACATTGCAAGCAAAAACATTCTCTCCTGTTCCTCTCCTCTCCTTTCCTCTCCTCACATCTCTCTTTGACAAGAGATAATAATGGTTAAGATTAACAAACTACACATGCGCTGTTGCTAAATACACTCTTCATATGTATTGGAATTCTGACACTAGCAGGAAAATAACTGACTAAATAAGTAAACTATAAATGACTCTCTCTCTCTCTCTCTCTCTCTCTCTCACCGGTAGCCTGTCCCTCCTCTCCTCCCGCATCACTCTCTCTGTCACCTGACAGCTGCTGGATCTCTCCCCTCTGTCTCATCCTCTCTGACGGAGCTACCAAACTTAGTTTCTGTCAAAGATAACGTGTTGTGTCAGGCTTTCATACAAGCTAATGGACGTTAACATTAGAGCGAGCTTGTTAGGTTACGTTACAAGGCTGTAAACATTGGCTGCGCTGTTTCTTACCTTGCTCTACGTTCACTTTACTAGTCCCAGCTTCACCGTCACCACCTTTTTAAAAAATATTTGTTCATAAAATAAGGCCTCCATTGTCTTCTTCTTGTCTTCTCTTTTCTTTCCGTTTCTGAGCACCGGACTTGTGTTTACCGGACATTTTGAGCGAACTTCAAATCAAACGGCAACATCAAAGTTTGATCAGTGGCCAAACCATTTTTGTGTTGGGGGTGGGGGGGGGTTCTTGACCACTAGTTCAAGGACAATTAGGAAGAAAACAAATAAAAAGCTTTTAACTCAAATAAATATTACATATTTTTCCACAAATAGGCCTATTTCATTTTATTTTTTTAATCATTCCATAATTTAATGAGGGCCCAGTTCTGGGCCCCCCCCTACCCTGGGCCCGGGACAGCAGACCCGTTTGTCCCCCCCTATCGGCGGGCGTGGATACCGGGATATGTCTTGGAAAGAAGGGGAACAAGAAATACATTTTCGACTATGCATAACACATGACCTTTATAATAAACAATGTAGAATTCGGTGTTACTTAATTCAAAAACAATCCTGTGGGGGTGGTCGGTAGCGTAGTGGGTTACGCAGGCGCCCCATGTGTAGAGGCTACAGTCCTCGCTGCAGCTGGCCCCGGTTCGAGTCCCGCATCGGACGGCCGTTTACTGCATGTCATTCCCCTCTCTCTGCCCCCTGCTTCCTATCTCTCTTCAGCTGTCCTGTCCATTAAAGGCATGAAAAAGCCCAAAAAAATACATTTATAATAAAAAAAACAATGCTGTGAACAAAAGCTGGCTCTCGTGTTTGATTAATGCACTAGGCTTTGGTAGCTAAGAAACATGTTATGAAATCAAAAAATTGTATTTAAAAAACAAACAAAAAAGGTATATAGCTTGAAAAAAGAATATTAGTACATAATTTATATATAAACATCTTCTTAAGCACAACATAGATGTCTTAACCCTTTGATGCACAGCATGGGTCCATGACCCCACAGAGTTGTTATGTTCTATATCTTTGCAATAAATTATTTTCATCATTCAGTATTCCAGGTTTTACTCAGTTAGTTTGTCTTTGATCATCACACATCCTAATTTTATGTTTTCCTTTATTGATTTTTGAATAAAATCACTTTTTGTGTCATTACTCATCTAATGCACAACATGGGTGAAAAATGACCCAGATCCATTTTTTAGCTAAATAGCTTGCTAAGCTAACTACT
Source organism: Centropristis striata (assembly GCF_030273125.1). NCBI lineage: Eukaryota > Metazoa > Chordata > Actinopteri > Perciformes > Serranidae > Centropristis > Centropristis striata. The sequence continues at coordinate 14,572,836 of NC_081538.1, read as the reverse complement.
TAGCTAACTTCTTGACTAAGTAGTTAGCTTAGCAAGATAGCCAAGTAGTTAGCTATGTAATAATACAAAAACTTTTTATCTTCATAAAGTATGAGAAGCAAAATGGAAATAATGATCTGTTGTTATCAAAAACAAGATATTTAAAGAATACTTGGAATGGTCAATCATTAAATAAGTTAAGATAGAGCAGATAGAAGTCAGTTAGAGCAAAGAAACACACAGCAGTATGAAATACCATGGGGAATGAATGCGGGTCATTTTTGACCCATGTTGTGCATTAAAAGGGGGGTCAATATGTTGTGCATCAAAGGGTTAAGCAAGACCACTTTTTCTTTCAATATGGCTAATATTAATGTTTGTAGTACCTAACTAGTCTATGGTTAGCCTTTAGCCACTGTTTGCCAACAGTTGCTAAACAGAGTTGCTAACATGCTAACAGAGTTGCAATCATATTAACCATACGCCTCATATTAGTAGGCCTAGAATTTGACTAGTGGTTTTGGATATTTTTACCAGCCATAATAGCTGGTGGATGGTATTTTTTCTCCTTTTGAATCTGTGTGAGTCATCGTGGCAGAATGTGGTCCTACAGACCAAGGTTATAATAGTTTTGAATTTTTCATTAGCTTTAGTTGTAATTTTGTTGTCAATTTTTGTTTTTAAATTCAGTTAGTTTTAATTAGTTTTTCGAGTGAGTTTGCTAGTTTTAATTAGTATTTATTTTTTGGAAAATGCTTAGTTTTAGTTTCGTTTTTATTAGTTTTAGTTTTTTGTAATGGGGTATTTTTTCGGTGCCAGATTCAAAAAAGTCACAATAAGTGTTGCATTTATTTCCTTTGTCTGATCCATCTCAGCCCCAATAAGTTTATTAAGTCATAAAACAAGATAGATGAAATAGATTTCATATCAACCAAAAAGGTTTATGTATGAAAAAAGTTGACAAAGACGAAAACGAAGGACATTTTCACCATAATTTTAGTTTTGTAACCACACAATACAGTTCCAGTTAGTTATAGTTTTTAAAAAAAACTCGTTTTTATTTTTATTTCAGTTAATGAAAATGTGTTTTCAATTCTAGTTTTCATCATTTTGTTAGTTTTCGTCAGCTATAACAACCTTGCTACAGACCTACTGTAGTGGTAACTACCATAGAAGCAGTTTTGCCAGGTGTTTATGTCTGACCGTCATTTTGTCAACTCGATAGCATCACAAACATGCAAGATGCAGTCATTAAACTTTACAGGTGTGCAGTTTAGATTCAGTTGAACACTAAAATTGGTGAGTATTTTATCATTTCCTGTTACTGTCTCAAAGCCGATGGATGTTTTAAAAAGGTTTTCGGTTAGAGTCCTATAATAAACTCTGTGGTTAATAAAACTTTTGGAGTTTTTATGATATAAAATACATGAATTATTCACCACTCTTGAACTGAGTAGCTTTTAAAGGTCCTAAAAAAGGTGATTGCGCAAAAGTAAAGACAACTTGTCCCAGACATTACTGTCTTCGTCAGTTTATTAGTCGTAAAGTTGTAGTCATGGGACAATGGTTTAGTTCATGTAGTATATTTTATGTTACAAGTGGTATATTTTATGTTACTTTTAATGTAAGTCTTCTGCTGTACTAAAGGGCTCCAATCTGAACTTTTGTTCAGAACAGAACTCTAACAACTGGTTTAAACCAAAATAATGAACTGTAAGATCTGGGATTTGTCAGACATTAGAGGCTGTGGAAGCAGATATAAACAGTATAGGTTGAATTCCTTTTAAGGTTAAAAGTAGACTTATATTAGCAGCATGCACGTTCACGAAAACGTGTCCCATACGTTGAAGATATGGGTTGTTACAATTATGGTTTACAGAATTGCTTAAAAATGCCCTAACACAGACAGAAATGGCAGAGAGAACAAGGGCTTTTATTGGAGGGACACTTTTTTCAGAAGCCTTTGATATTGGACAAAGTTCTCCTCCACTGTACCTAGGCAGTGTATTCTGATGTCTGACAATAAAGAAAAGGACTAAAAGGAACTTCGACTTGATCTTTAATTCACTTTCTCACTCAATTTGAAGTATTAAATTTCCACTCATTCATTTATAGCCTGAAGTTAGCTTTTTACTCCTCAAAATTGCATTTACGCTTCATCAGAATCATAAAATTGGTGTTTATTTGTGAAGATCTTATTGAACAAAATGTATATGCATAATAAATGTTTGTTTGCAACTGAGGTTATTTTCAAAATCCCATTGGGGTTTTTTTAGTTGTTTTTTTAGTGCAATGTTAACTTCTGCGTTGGCCAACAAGAAATATGACTCTTACTCTGTAGTCTCGTACAATGAGAATGTGGCAAAATTAACCTGTAAGCCTTATGTTGCTATTTGATGGCCATTGCAAGACCCAGGACCGTGTGGGTAGCAAGGTAATGTCTAAATCAATCATTTATAATACAAATTCATATTAGTTAACCACAAAGTATTCTGGTACTGTTACTTATCAATCTTTACTTTGCATTCTTAACCCTCTGGAGTCACCAAATGCGCCAAAGCACGTCTTCATCATGACATCCAGACGTAAAAACAAAGCAGAGTCGAGCCCTACTGTAAAATTAACCTCTAAAGTTCTGGCTTGAAACTCCTTGATGAGCATGATAGTGTTTTGAAAGTTAAAAAAAAAAAGATTCAAAATCACATTTTATGTTGGACTAAAGGACTAAAAAAGACACAAAATGACCAAAAAAGACACAAGATAACTAAAAAAAAAGACACAAAATGACAAAAAAAAAGACACAAAATGATCAAAAAAGAAACAAATGAGGACACAAAATGGTTATTATTAGGTCATATAGGTGAGGTTGTGCTGAAAGAAAATATACCAACATGGCATTTAAACATTTTTTTAAGTAGTGTATACAGGCAGGATGAAAAGATTCAAAAATGGACAAAATAGCCCAAAACTCGATAGAGTTAAGATCTAAGGTTGTAAAGGGCCCAGGTCTCAAATTGAAAAGGTTTTTAAAAGGTGCACAGTATTCCTCTGCATACATTTTAGTAAGTAAAGACAAAATTCTTAGTGATTTTATTCCAGGTTCATAATGCTTGCCTTTGCAACATTCACCTGCTGTACACCTGCCCAGACTCCCACACAGAATAAGCTCTGATACTCAAACATACAACTGGCACCATCCACACTCAACTGCCTGGCACAGGTTTCTGTGGAGCAAAGGTTCAAACAGTCCGCTCACAACCTGTAGGGAGGCAGGACAGTGTCACGCACACAGACCTATTCAGGTCAGCTGGAAAGGAAGTGTTTCCTTCATCTTAAAAAGGACTCTGTAACTTGATAACATCCTGGCAATTACTATTACATTTATTTCTGCACGTCCCTGTAACCCATCAAGCAATAAATCTCTTCATAAATCAAATTTTAATACGTCTGTGCCATTGCAAAACTGCTTTGCTGATATTACTGATTGCTGTGAAAGAAAGTTCTTAACTTTTATAACAGATGAAAGGGATGCAGTCCAAAATGTCATAAACCTAACCGAGGTCAGTCGTCAAAGAAATACAGCCTTGATAAAGAAAAATACCTCACATTAAAGGGGACATATATAATTGTATTATTGTTAATTGCATACTGTCTACAAAAACATTTTGACATGCTTTAACTCTATGGAGTCTTGGGTTATTTTGTCCATTTTTGAATCCTTTTCATCCTGCCTGTATTCACCACTTAAAATGTTTAAATGCCATGTTGGCATATATTGGTGTCTTTTCTTGGTCATTTTGTGTCTTTTGTTGTGTCTTTTTTTTTTGTAATTTTGTGGGGTTTCTTGGTCATTTTGTGTCTTTTTTAGTCCCTTAGTCCAACATAAAATGTGATTTTGAATCTTTTTTTTTAACTTTCAAAACACTATCATGCTCAATAAAGAATTTTAAATGTTGAAAATGTGAACAAAGGTTGCAAATCTAACATATAAGAGGGTTACATCCAGTTCTATCATTTCATACTAAATATATTTGAGCTTGTCTCCAGTTTTACTTGGTATATCATCATCAAACTGAAACTGGAGTTTACAGCCAGAACTTTAGAGGTAAATTTACAGTAGGGCTCCACGCTGCTTTGTTTTCTAGTCTGGATGTCATGAAGAAGTCATGCTTTGGAGCTTTTGGAGACTGAAGTAACACATTAACTTTGTCATACTGTCTGTCTGATAATACCTATGCAGGCCACTCTGCTCTGATTGGTCAGTGCTTTTCTGGACAGAGACGGAGCCAGATGCTGTAAATATTTGAGCTCAGTGCAAACCTAGGTGGGTCGGGAGACATACCACTCGCAAAGTGACTTATTTTTCCAGTTACATCACAGCTATATGCACATTTTGAGAATAAATTGTCACACAAATCTGTACATCATTTGGGAAAAACATGATAGTTGCCAAGGAAAAAATGATCATGTGGAGCCCACATCTTATTGTGTCTAATTGTTCCCCAACTTTCAAAATGTTAAAACTGAAACAATTGCAACAACAACAAATTATATTTTCACTCCTCCCACCTGAAGAGCAAGTGTCTACTTGTTTCTGTTTTCATGTTACATAAGAAAGGTAGGGCTGGAATTTGCCATAAATAGTATCTAATCATGAAACCTACTTTTGTTATACTGCTGCTGTAGAGTTAACCCTCTGAAATCTTGGGCTATTATGTTATTTTAAAAATCTGTTAAAAAATCCATAGCATGCAATGTAGCTATCAGTTTTTTCAGCGTTGCCTCAATTTAAGTATCCTGCTTCTCACTTGATTACCTCACTAGACATTCGGGGTGTGACGATACTCTCAGCTCACAAGACAAGACACGATATTGGGTTCAGGAGAACGAGACGAGATTTTAAGGAAACTACAATGACACAATATATGACTGGACCAACAGACTTTTATTTAACAGAGTTGCACATGCATTTTGAAATGTTTTATTATAACTCTTTACATGCATGATGTAAGCATGAGCTTTTAATAAACTTCTTCTTCCACAAATTGAAACTAAAACTAAAATTTATAAAAGTTCAAATAATAATTGTGGCAGTAATCGAGTTTTGACCGTGATCACATAAGACATAACACGGGAGACGCAACTGTGGCCGTCGTCGCTAACTGTGCACAACAAAGCAGCTGATCATAAACAAAGCAGCATGGCTAATTATGCACATCGTCGCCGCTGATCATAAACATAGTGATCATGAATTAACCGACATCACTAACTGTGCACAGAGTGTCCGGTGCTTGTTGTAAACAAACCGAGATCACTAAGTGAACACCACCTGCAGCAGCAGCACATACACACTGTACTGCGACAGAGGTTACTGTTAGCCTGTTGGCAATTTGCAGACTGGCAGGAGGACTGTGCCGCTTCAATTCTCTTCTTAACGAGCCGCCGGCCCCTGCAACGTCATTCTGGCTGCTTCCCCTCCTTCTCCTCCTCTTCTTCTTTTCCTTTTACTGCCCCCACAGGTCACAAATACAAGTTTGGATAGCTCACAAATCTCGTGAGACAGATTTTTAACGCAACAAGAAATATTGAGTTTAATCTTGCGAGATCTCGTTACACCCCTACTAAACATTCCGCTTTATGGTCTTAATCTGTAGTTTCAAGTACGTAAATGGTGTTCCCATTTAGAGTAAGCATGAGCTTTTAATAAACTTCTTCTTCCACAAATTGAAACTAAAACTAAAATTTATAAAAGTTCAAATAATAATTGTGGCAGTAATCGAGTTTTGACCGTGATCACATAAGACATAACACGGGAGACGCAACTGTGGCCGTCGTCGCTAACTGTGCACAACAAAGCAGCTGATCATAAACAAAGCAGCATGGCTAATTATGCACATCGTCGCCGCTGATCATAAACATAGTGATCATGAATTAACCGACATCACTAACTGTGCACAGAGTGTCCGGTGCTTGTTGTAAACAAACCGAGATCACTAAGTGAACACCACCTGCAGCAGCAGCACATACACACTGTACTGCGACAGAGGTTACTGTTAGCCTATTGGCAATTTGCAGACTGGCAGGAGGACTGTGCCGCTTCAATTCTCTTCTTAACGAGCCGCCGGCCCCTGCAACGTCATTCTGGCTGCTTCCCCTCCTTCTCCTCCTCTTCTTTTTTCCTTTTACTGCCCCCACAGGTCACAAATACAAGTTTGGATAGCTCACAAATCTCGTGAGACAGATTTTTAACGCAACAAGAAATATTGAGTTTAATCTTGCGAGATCTCGTTACACCCCTACTAAACATTCCCCTTTATGGTCTTAATCTGTAGTTTCAAGTACGTAAATGGTGTTCCCATTTAGAGTAATACAAGATTAAGCAGTGTATGCATTACAGCCGAGCTACCTCGTGATTGACAGGCTGCTACCACAATGCACAGTGTTTACATCTTAAAGCTTTGACGCTTTCACAATGCTTTTCAACACTTTGGTCACTTAAAGATTACTTCAGTGTTCATCTGGTCTGAAAAACACTAAGGAGCCAGCTGTTAATTTTGTCTAGTGATGAGTCCCTACAAGTCCCTTGCTAACTAAGCTAGCTAGCCAGAACTTGTGTTGGCTGATGGCATAGTGTGACTCTGGTTTTTAGTCCATTCTGCACATTCACTGGTTGCAAAAAAACCAAAACAACATATGGTGATGCGCATAAAGCAAGATGTAGCCAAAATGCCAAACTTCAGGCATCAAAACCAGCAAGTGTCATCACTGTGACTACGTCCACTATTGTTATACAGTTTGTTTAAAAGCAGTTTTATGAGTATGGCTTGTGTTCATTTCATACGGTAACCATATTTATATAACACCTAGACCTTCTTTGTAATAAGAAAATACATGGATAACACACTTTTTACAGGATCAAGAAGCACTAGTGCATATCAAATACACAGTGCAGAAGATCCAGAACTGCATTTTGTCATATTGCTCCTGATTGTTCAAGCATTGACAACAAGAGGGTCGCCAGTTCGACTCAGGCCTGTGGCTCTTCTGTGAGGAGTTTACATGTTCTCCCTGTATCAGTGTGGGTTCATTCTGGGTACTCCGGCTTCCTCCCACAGTCCAAAAACATGCACTTAGCTTTAATCGGTGACGCCTGTAGGAGTGAATGAGAGCGTGATTGTCTGTCTCTATGTGTCAGTCCCATAATAGTCTGGAGACCTGTCCAGGGTGTACCTCGCCTCTCACCCATGTGCTGTTAAAACAGAAATGGACAGAAACTTTTATTTCGAAAAGGAGACTTTTATTTTGAAAGCAAGAAGTGCCGTGCATCCCTCAAGCATGAGGTGAGAGACTGAGAAGCTCATGTTGTGGCTGTTGGAGAAGTTGAGAAGCACATGTTGCGGCTGTTGGAGATAGAAGCTGATTTCAAGAGGGACTTTGCTTGCTGGCCATTTCCAAGGATGCTACTGGTGGGGAAATGATTATATGTTGTTATTTGTTGCAAGTTGAATGCATATTTAATGGTGAAATGCAAATGTAGTGCATTTTTAAATGCTGTTTTCTTATGCTTATGCTAATGTTAAGTTAATGTCATGGCATGGTATTAGTAGTAGGGTAATAACTGTTATTTAGAGTAATGTTGGCTTAGTAAAATTAATGAAAGGTTTAATAGTAATTTTATATTTGATTCAAGGCAGCTTGAGTAATTGCATTATTTTGTGTTGTTTTATTTTTCTCTTATCAAGGTTTTCAACTTTAATGGCTTAATTGTAACTTAATAACTAAATAAAAGAAAGAAGAGTGAAGAAGCGTTTGAGTTGATTACGATACACCTTGTAGATGGTCAAGGCCTTTTTCAAGTTTGGGCAGAAGTAAAGAGAAATCCCCTGAGAACTTGACACCAAATGTCAGCTGGGATCGGCTTCAGCCCCCGAGTGCGGATAAGCGGTTAAGGATGTTAAAGAATGAATGAATGTTCAATGTGTATTTGTAAAAGCACTAAAGATCAAACGAAGCCAGGGGAGCAGCTGTGTTTTATTTGTGAATATCTTCAACAACATGAAAAAGAGGACTAACGGTAAGAGCACTGGTGGCGGATGTTGCTCAGGGGGTTCCCACCTCCAGAGATCAACCCGCTGTTCACATCAGACTACAATGTTTGAAGAAACTGCTTTGGCATGAGGGTAGATTCCCTTCCAAAACCACTGCTTTGACTACAAAGTGCTGGTTTCTCTCACACATTGTTCTATCACACAGTGTAACTCAACAAAACCCATAAGGTAGGAAGAGTGTGTGGCGTACAGTTAACTGTCAAACTAAACCATTAAGAAGCAGTCCTCGAAGGCAAAAGGAATATGCCGAAAAATCTCTTTAACATTCTGGAAATAATTTACTTTATGTCACCACAGGAAATACAGTGGGTGAAATCACTGGTAGATGACTTTTCCACAAACAAGGTGCCAGCGCTGGAGAATTCAAACCAATGAAAGGAACAATGACTCAAATTCAATAGTCCAATGAAGAGAATAAGTGAAAGATGTTGCTTGAATGTTTGTAGAAGATTGCCAATGATTGTATTTTGTCTTCTATCAAACAACTGTAAAAAGTTTCATTAGTTTCATGGCCCAGCACTGACACTTTGTTGTTCAAAAGCCTTGACTGGTGCATATCAAAGTAGGGTTTGGGGGTCAGGCACGTTTCCCCAGGATATAGGACCCATGCTAGTGTGATGCACTCTACAACAAGTTACAGGTGGCAAACAACAAGACGTTCTCCCTTTTCACGTCACAGCCTCTGCTGAAGTACTGAGGGCAGTGGAGTGATGAGGTCACAGGAAGCGAATTCCTGCTCCAAACTGGACGCCGTCACATATCCTGGGAGAGCAGAGAAGAAAGAAAAGTGAGGATTAACGCCTGGATTTCACTGGATGCGTAAGGACTCCGACAGGGGTCTGTCCGTCAACACCCACCGGATCCGTCTGTGTCGGAGCTGTTGCGGACAGCAGAGTCCCGAGGACGCACGAGATCTCGCGAATTCACGCCTAATCAATTGATATAACTGGAAGATAATCAACATCTCCTCGTTAATGACTGGAGACAAATCCAGCGACTCCGTCTTAACGAGCGCTAACGAGGTCGGCCGGCTTGTTAACGAGCCGGCCCACCTCGTTAGCGAACCCGAGGTATTTTATTTTGAAAATATACCGGTGTTTTATTTTGTGTCTGTGCAAGACTTCCTGTCCCGAACGATCTGCTCTGTGCTGAATTTATGCGTAGTGCTCCGTCGTCCGACAAAAATAGAAGCTCTGCGCAAGTGTTGCGAGGGCTGTCGGATGGCCCTGCGTTGTCGGACTCATTACGCAGCGGATCTGCAGTCGGTGGAATCTCACACATTGATTATAATGGGTGCGTAACGGCTCCGACGACGGATCTGCAGCCGTTACGCATCCAGTGGAATCCAGGCGTAACTGTCATCCGAACACATGTCATTATTTTGGAATAATAACGGCAACGGCACCCACCGCTCCCCTCCTTCTCTCTCTCTGCCTGCACACACACACAGCAGCAGGCCCCTCCCCCTCACCGTGACGTGCACAAGCAGTACTTCAAACTCACCCTTTACAGCCTTTACAGTGAATTTGACAGGTTAGTGTCTTTAGTTTCAAACTGACCTATTATTGATGTTATCGTGGCCGGTGACTCGCATTAATGTTGGCCGTGTTATTATTAGCCATTAGCCGCAGCTAGCAATTAAAGGCTGACGTCACCTTAATGATTACAAGCAACATAAATAAATAAATCAGGCACGTAGTATGTCCATATTACGTTAATTGACAGTGTTAGTATACATAAGCATAGAGTTAATACGTTTACATAAATGTTGGTGACTGAAAAGTGTTATTTTCTCTCGTGAAGTCCCAGAATGAAGCAGAGAAAAGTCGACCTGCAACCAAACAGCAACACACACAGCCGACTCTACCTCTTTTTTTATCAAGCTTTCCTAATATTGTTCACAGCATACAACCTCAAAATATTGTTCTAATTGTTATTGTTTATTTTATTTATTTATTTTTGCACAACCTCAGACCTGAAGCTTGTTATCATAGTTGTAGTTTCTTTTTGCACAACTGTTTTTTATTATAAAATTTTTACCTGTGGTTCTGTTAATTTTAACATGTTGCATTTTTCTTGTTAATAAAAATATTTCTGTAAAATTTTGGGGTCTTTGCTTTTGTCCTGGTGGTATCGAAAATGGTATTGAGTATCTAATATTTTCCTGAGTATCGGTATCGAGTTGAACATTTTAGTATCGTGACAACCCTAGTGTATGTGTGTGTATTTGTTAGTTGAGTTTCTCAAAAACCATACATCCGATCGACATCACACTTGGCGGGTGTGTTGCTGAGGACCCAAGAGAGTGCAGTGCTTAAAATGAGCTCATATTGTGGCTAACAGATTTTAATAGCTTTGCTGTGGGGATATAGAACGGAATCAAAACCTACCCGATAGAGTGACACTTTGCCAATGTTGTTTACGTCGCTGAGTGGTCTGGACAACACTCAACATTGTAACTTTAGTTTACCATCTTGTTTTGCCATTTTTGGGATGCCATTTTTAATAATACTGTCCCAGACTACTTAAAGTTAGTCTGCCAAGCTTTTGTATTAACGTTAGCTAACCATCATTAATAAAAAGTCAGATGAAATCACTCAGTCAATGTTGTCTAACCTTAGTTGGCCACGCCGTACAAGGCTGTTTGCCATTCCTGACCAACCAGTTTACAACTGCAGGGGTTGTTGTCGCTAAATGGATGCTATCTTTCCTTGTAGCCTTCCTCTTTTCCAAACAGAAGTGGGATTAAAGGGTACATTTGGTATCAATTAAGCCCATACCAGACTTTGGACATACAGAAGTGTTGCAAAATAATAGCAGTCCAATGTGACTAACCAGATTAATCCAGGTTTTTAGTATAATTTCTTATTGCTACATGGCAAACAAGGTACCAGTAGGTGCAGTAGATTCTCAGAAAACCAACAAGACCCAGCATTTGTGATATGCACGCTCTTAAGGCTGTGCAATTGGGCAATTAGTTGAAAGGGGTGTGTTAAAAAAAAATAGCAGTGTCTGCCGTTGACTTTACAAACACAAAACTATTTCGTACAAACTTTTTTGTTTCTAGGATTTAGCAATCCTGTGATCACTAAACTAATATTTAGTTCTATGACCACAATTTTTTATAACTGCTTCACATCTGTGTGGCATGGAGGTAACCAACTTGTGGCACCTTTCAGCTGTTATTCCACTCCAAGATTCTTTAACAACATTCCACAATTCATTTACATTTCTTGGTTTTGCTTCAGAAACAGCATTTATGATGTCACCCCACAAGTTCTCAATTGGATTAAGGTCCACTCCATAACATCAATGTTGTTGGTTTGGAACCAAGACTTTGCTTGTTCACTAGTGTGTTTGGGGTCATTGTCTTGTTGTTCTTCAACATAAGGCAACATGACCTCTTCAAGTATTTTGACATATGCAAACTGATCCATGATCCCTGGTATGTGATAAATAGGCCCAACACCATAGTAGGAGAAACATGCCCATATCATGATGCTTGCACCACCACTGTCTTCACTGTGTACTGTGGCTTTAATTCAGAGTTTGGGGCTCGTCTCACAAACTGTCTGTGGCCCTTGGACCCAAAAAGAACAATTTTAATCAGTCCACAAAATGTTTCCCCATTTCTCTTTAGGCCAGTTGATGTGTTCTTTGGCAGATTGTAACCTCTTCTGCACATGCCTTTTTTGTAACAGAGGGACTTTGCGGGGGATTCTTGTAAATAGATTAGCTTCACACAGACGTCTTTTAACTGTCACAGCACTTACAGGTAACTCCAGACTGTCTTTGATCATCCTGGAGCTGATCATTGGCTGAGCCTTTGCCATTCCGATTATTCTTCCACCCATTTTGATGGTTGTCTTCCGTTTTCTGCCACGTGTCTCTGGTTTTGCTCTCCATTTTAAAGCATTGGAGATCATTTTAGCTGAGCAGCCTATAATTGTTTGCACCTCTTCAGAAGTTTTCCCCTCTCCAATCAACTTTTTAATCAAAGTACGCTGTTCTTCTGAACAATGTCTTGAACGACCCATTTTCCTCAGGCTTTCAAAGGGAAATACATGTTCAACAAGTGCTGGCTTCATCCTTAAATAGAGGCCACCTGATTCACACCTGTTTTGTCACAAAATTGATGACCTCACTGATTGAATGCCACACTGCTATTTTTTTGATCGAACGCCTTTCAACTAATTGCCCAATTGCACAGCCTTAAGAGCGTGCATATTACGAATGCTGGGTCTTGTTGGTTTTCTGAGAATCTACTGCACCTACTGGTACCTTGTTTGCCATGTAGCAATAAAAACTAGAAAATTTCCTCTGGGGAAATTCTGAAAGGGCCACGGGGGCTACTGCTGGTGTGTGTACACAATGATGAGATTCTTCAGATATTTCAAACTATGCCCTTTAACCTCAAAATGTGTGTGTGTGTGTGTGTGTGTGTGTGTGTGTGTGTGTGTGAAACGTGTATCTGGAGGAGTGTGTGTGTAGCGAAAATCACATTAAGTTACCTGTGTGTGTGTAATTAAAATCACATAAAGTTACCTGTGTGCATGTGTGCGCGTGTGTTTGAAGCATGTGTATGCATGTGTGAGGAGTGTGCGCACTTAAACGCGTGTGTGTGCGCGTGTGTGTATCTGTAACTGTAATCACATTAAAGATCAAAGGCAATCAGAGCAGAGCAATCAACAGAATTGGACAGACTGAAATTTCTGGCCTCGAACAGAAAGCATTTTTGGCAAAACCATAATACCTATCATTGATCCGACTTCACTTTGAGCGTCCTGATTTCTTCCTGACGTCTACATATGTATTTTTTTTTTAAGACAAATAAAAAAATAGCTTTGTTAGAGCGATCTAAAAAAACTGTTACATCTCCCTTTTTCAGAAATCCTACTGCATTTTAAATATGGGAGCCAATGAGGCTGTTGGTGCGTGTTGGTGGCGCATCTGTGCGTCATACGCCCAAACTATAACTCTGACAGCTTTACCAGAGGATTGTGAGAAAAATGCAAATAGATTTTGGTGGGCTTAACAGGTACCTTTACCTGAACACATGAATGTTCCAATTACCCCACGTAAACAATTTCAAGTATGATTTTAACCAGCAGTTTTTCCAAAAATAGTTCTCGGTGTTGGCTAATGCAACCGGCTAATGTGTGACTGGCTAATGCAACCGGCTAATGTGCGAGCGACTAATGCGACCGGCTAATGTGCGACTGGCTAATGCAACCGGCTAATGTGTGACCGGCTAATGTGCGAGCGACTAATGTGACGGGCTAATGCGACCGGCTAATGCTAATGTGAACGGCTAATGTGCGACCGGTTAAAGTGCGACCGGCTAATGTGACCAGCTAATGCAAGCAGCTTTTTTGGATGTTTCTGTTCCAGGGTCATACGCCAGTGCGGGGGTGGAGCATGCAGATCTTATTCCAATCGCATTATCTGGGTGTCCTAATCAGAGTTGGAGAACTCCGACATCAATCAGACTAACACTTTTACATGAACTTCAGTTGTCCAGTTATAGTCAGATTAAGGCAATAATTCGTTTTTTTCAAGTGTCATGTAAACGTACTGTGTGACATCCAGTTTTTGTTGCAGGCCCTGACATACTGAAGGATAGCCGTGCAAAACAGTAGGAGACACCTGCACATTGCATCTTATCCAACAGGCACTGCTATAATATACAATAATAATGTCTTGTTCAGCGTTCGGTTGGACAAAGAGACACTCTAAGAAGATAGCTATTTGCTTTTTCCAGTCAATACATTAAGCTTTTCCCTAATCACAATTTGCATCCCAATTAACACCACCGTACCATAAATAACAGATGCCTCTTATCAACCAAACTAGCAAGCACTTTTGTAAAAATCAGTGAACAAAACAAGTGAAGTGAACCTTAGTCCTGTCATGTGTGTGAACGGTACCTGTCTCCGCTCTGAACTCCCATTGGCACACAGTAGTTGAGTTCCAGCCTGGCAATGTTTCCGAGCCGCAGCACAATGCCTGCTCCGTATGACCAGCGAATACACTCAGCTAGCTTCTGAAGGTGTGCCCGGGGACCATCACCTGCACACATTACACTCACCATGTTACAGTCCACCTAGGACATCTGAAACATCCTGATAGAGGCTTGTAGAACCTGATAATGTAATAAATTCCCGATAATGAAATAACCCCGATAATATAATAAAAATCTGCACTTGAATCCATTGAATATGCAATAAAACCTGATCATGTAATAACTTCCCGATAATGTAATAAAGTGCATTTCTCAATAATGTAATACACTTTTTTACCAATAATGTAATAAAGTATAACATTAATGGGAGGTTACATTATCAGGTTAGCCTTCATGTCGCAAGTCCTGATAATTGTAATAATTCCCCAAAATTGTAATAATTTAACAACAGTTACTACTGTGTAGGCAACTCTAGCTCAAGAGCTCTAGCGCCACCAACAGGTCAACGTTGAATGTTTATTAACTTTTGACCCGTTCATCCGTTTTTCACAAACGAGGTATCCATGACACACGAATGCATTCAACAGCTTCTTGAAATCTAAAGGTGCTTGGTGTTATACTTTATTACATTATTGGTAAAAAGTGTATTACATTATTGGGAAATGCATGTTATTACATTATCGGGAAGTTATTAAATTATCAGGTTTTATTACATTTTCAATGGACTCAAGTGCAGATTTTTATTACATTATCGGGGTTATTACATTATCTGGCATTTGTTACATTATCAGGTCCTACAGGGCTACTCACGGAGTCTCTGACATACATTTTCAACATTTTTCATGACTTCGCCCAAGAATTGTTGTCATTTTTAGTGTTGGTAACGCTCTTATGCCGACATCAGGTATTAAATACAAACATCACAGAATCTGCAGTATTTTAGGAAAAGGTTGCTTTTTATATGTAGGCAGCAGGTGCTGCTGCTTTCAGGTGCTGCTGCTTTCTCAGTGGTAATGCCACTGTGGACCGCCCACATTATGATCAGTAAATCATCAGTCAGTAAAAGTTCATGATAACATTAGATGATATGGGGTGGGTATGTTATGCTAACATGACTAGACATAGCTAGTTACTATGCTGTGGTGATAGTAGGCACATCAAAACAGTTTCATGTGCCCAATGGCGTTTTTGGTGCATGTTTTGGCCATTTTAAACAATATGTGTTCTTCAAAACTTGTGCGTACTGCGCTTTCACTTAAACATTTCAGAAATGTGTTGATGTTTTAATTAGGGCCGGGACTTTAACGTGTTAATTAAGATGAATTAATTACACAAAAATGAACGCAATACATCCACAGGTGTGTCTCGAATTAACTCAAATGTTGTCAATAAACCATCTTCCAAAGCTTCCAAAGACATGACAGCATCATCTGGGCTGTCCCAAATTGTTTCAAGGCATAATAATGTTAGTGTATGTAAACTTCTGACTTTGAAGAAAGTAATAAAAAATTGTCTAAAAAAATCCTTCTCTCATTATTCTGGAATTTAAATACAAATACAAATAATTTTGGTAATCCTAACGGACCTAAAACAGGAAAAGTGTCATGTCATGTCAGACATTGAGAAAAAAAGCACATGTGTCTTTTTAATATAGTGTATGTCAATTTCTGGTTTCAACTGTATATATATATCCAAAGCAGACCGTGGTAAATGTAATTACTGTTTGGTTTTGAGTTGGATTTTGTGGTTTTTATACAATTATTTCTCTGAAAAAAAGCAAAATTGAAATCTTAAATTTTGTCACAAGATAAAACAGACATCAAGGAGTTCATGTATTGTATTGAATGCATCAGGTACTATTTCAGTGCACCCACCATAGTTGAGGTTGCAGAGGTTGCCTGCGTTGAGAAAGAAGTGCGTTCTGAAAAGGTCTCCGAAGCCGCCCTTGCCTGGTCTGAAGGGCAGTGGAGTGTAGAGATGAAGACCACCTGCCCAATATGCCTCTCCGCCCAGATAGTCACCTGAAACACACAGAGTATTAAACCAAGATAACACGCTGTGCACCACATTGCTTACTAAGACACAAAAACAATCAGTTGCATAATGTATGACATAGATAATGGATTAATCATAGTCCCAATGTAAGGAACAGCTGATAATTGCTCAAAATCCTTATTATTTTAACCACAAGTACCATTCTAAAGCAAGTTTCCTACAGTCTGCACAGTTTTTACCTTCACTCTGTGGCCCAATGCTGTACATCCCAAACCCCCGTACACTGGTGGGACCTCCAAGGTAGAACCTGGACAAAATACAGAACATACAATGATCAAACCTGCCCAACTTAAAGTAAAAATAATACCTAAATGGCAAGGTTTGGGTGATAACTGATCACACATTAAAAGAATGGGCCAATTTACAAATGCATCTTCTTAACCCTCTTGAGTCTCCAAAGCATGACTTCTTCATGACATCCAGACTAGAAAACAAAGCAGCGTGGAGCCCTACTGTAAATTTACCTCTAAAGTTCTGGCTGTAAACTCCATGAGGCCAGTTTCAGTTTGATGATGATATACCAAGTAAAACTGGAGACAAGGTCAAATACATTTAGTATAAAATGATAGAACTGGATGTAACTCTCTTATATGTTATATTTGACACCTTTGTTGACATTTTTTAAATGAGCATGATAGTGTTTTGAAAGTAAAAAAAAAATTCAAAATCACATTTTGTTGGACTAAAGAAATAAAAAAATACACAAAATGACCAAAAGACACAAAATAACTAAAAAAGACACAACAAAAGACAAAAAATGACCCAAAAAATACACAAAATGACTAAGAAAGACAAAAAAAGACACAAAATGACCAAAAAACACAGAAGACACAAAATGACCAGAAAAAGACACAAAATGACTAAGAAAGACACAAAAGACACAAAATGACTTACAAAGACACAGAATGACTAAAAAATACACAAAATGATGAAGAAAGACAAAAAAGACACAAAATTACCAAAAAAGACACAAAATTACTTACAAAGACACAAAATGACCAAAAAAAGACACAAAAAGACAAAAAAAAAGACACGAAATGACCAAAAAAAGACACAAAATTACTTAAAAAGACACAAAATGACTTACAAAGACACAGAATGACTAAAATGTTGATATAGGTGAGGTTGTGCTGAAAAAAAATATACCAACATGGCATTTAAACATTTTTTAAGTGGTGTATACAGGCAGGATGAAAAGGATTCAAAAATGGACGAAATAGCCCAGGACTCCATAGAGTTAAACAAAATCTTCATCTTCATCAGAGCAATCTCTTCATAAAACAAGAGCCGAAGCGTGTTCTCAGTGCTCTGATGTGTCAGAGCCAGATGACGGCTCTTGGATAAATCAGATGTACCTGTCAGCGATGCAGGACGGCTGTCCCCCAATTGGACAAAGCATCCCACCCCACAGAGAAGCAGACAAGACCTAAGAGGACACAAAATGTTGCTTTTATGTACACACAACCTTGCTCAAAAAAGTATACAGTGAAACAGAATTCTTGATTTTGATTTAGTGCTGCTTTATCGCCCACTGGTGGCTCTCTAATGAAACGACAATGTCCAAGAACAAACAATACACCACAACAACAAACTAAGACCGGTTGCATGTTTTAGAAGGCAATCATGTTAAACAAGTTTAGAGTGGCCTATTTGCGTCCTACTGAGTCCCAGAAGAGCCGTCTGTTGAGCTGCAGCTCAAAATCTTCTTTCAAGAAGCTGGCGTCTCCTCCTGTGTACCCAGCCAATTCCTGCAGCGCACAAACAGAAAACACCACAATACATCTTCTGCTATTGCACAAATCCATTAAAATGTTTCAAAACATCAACACAGAGCTGAGAAGAATTAAAGATTTCACATCCACTCTTTTATTGTCATGTAACTGATGGAACACACATTGAGGTTCTAGCACAAACTGAACTGCTTTTAGATGCCAGTAAGCCTCTAAAAGCAGTTCAACTTGTTCTTTAATTGTAATTCTTTTTCAGATATTTTTATAGATACGACTGTTCTGTATAGTGTCTACACCAGGGGTGGGCAATTCATTTTCCCAAGGGGCCACATGACCAATACCACGAAGGTTGCGGGGGCCAGACCAAAACTCAGAACTAAATTCTGCTTAATATTAATTTAATCACTTTATAAAATACAGAACTAGACCAAAACTCAGAACTAAATTCTGCTTAATATTAATTTAATCGCTTTATAAAATACAGTAAATTATCTGGTTTTGAGCTGCTACTGATAGGAATACATGCTATGATAAGACTGTCATTGTGGAGTAAATCAAATATAGTAGTAAAAAGTAGTAAATACTCCAATCACTATATCACTTTTCCATTTATAACTGTAAATGACCTTTAGCAAGGTTCCTATTGGTGTTTTTGTATTATTTAGCTTGTTTTTTCATGTTTGTAAATTTTCTAGGTGTTTTACAATGTTGTGATGCATTTATTTTGAACAGGCGCCATCCAGTGTGAAACAGGTGCTTTTATTTTGAAAGGTAGTGACTGGAAATAAAAGGTAGAACGGTAAAAATTTAAAATGAACGGTAAATAATAAAGAGTGCGTCGTAATTCATATAAAGTTGATATAAAGTATGAAAAAGGCTTCTATAGTGGCTGGCTGACAGGGCAAAAGGTTTGTTAAAGTTTATTTCCTTCTGTCATATTAGTGGCTATATTTGTTGTCTTAACTATAGTGAAAGTGCTTGTTTGCTCAAGTGCTAATGCTAATGTTTGCTAGCTCTTACGGTGGATTCACAAGGTGACCAAGGAATGTCTGATTTTTATGTTCATGGAGCTACGATGTTAAATAAATCTTATGAACTATCAGTCGAGTCTTTGCAGGTGGGTACGTAAACCGCCTTCAAAATAAAAGCACTGCGGTTGTATTGATTTCTAATTTCTGGGTAACCTCATGCGGGCTGGACGAGGACAGCCAACGGGCCGGATGTGTCTGGTCTACACCGTAAAACTCTGTATTCTTGCATCCTATGCATCTAGCACTCAAGTAAAACTATGTGTTGCTAAAGCAGTCCATGAACTGAAGCTGTTCTTAAAAAAAAAAAAAAAGATTTATACTGAACAACAATTTATTTATTGCTAACTGAATTATTGACCTTTTACAGCAGTTTCTCAGTGTAAAATGTAATTTGCAGCTTGTTAGTTAGGCATATGCATGAAGACGTGCACACTTACCTGGTTGATCCGGAGTAAGGCGCCCCTGTTGGGGAAAATGGCGGAATTCCTTGAGTCGATTGACACAGTGTGCTGCAAACAACAACAACAAAAGTTCTGTTGAACTGGTACGGTGGACAAAATTGTTTTATAGACCTCATAAACATTTCCTGAAAATGATGTGTATCAAAAAGTAAATATGGAAAAAATGTGTTTTCAGAAGAGACTTAATGACATAAAACAAAAAACATTATTATGGTAGGTATAGTAGATTATAGTAGGTGCTCAAGGCTGTACCGAGAGGGCAGATTTCAGTGAGTGTCCGCTCTCCTCTCGGACAGCAAAGGATGCACTGCGTGCAAGGCAGCCCAGCTCCCTCCAGACACCCTCCCACTTCAACGTGTGGTTGGTCATCCCGAGAGGAAACTACAGGAGGACAGGAAGATGGAGAACTCATCAGTTACACTTCTCCTTGCAGATAATGTGTCAGTGCTGCATGGTTAACATTTGAAATGAAGACATTTGTGTTGCATGTTAAAATGTAGGCCAAAGTAAAAGAAAACAATGGAATAAACCAAAATTTCTGATCCCACGCCCATCACAGCATCAAATCTTGAATTATATTATATTTAGGGCCGGGACTTGATTAAAAAAAAATCTGATTAAATAGAGGCTTTGTAATTAATTAACCGAAATTAATCATTAATCATTAATTAATTAATCATTTTAATCTAATATAAATATTTGACCTGAGAACAGTGAGAAGTAATTTTTTTCACATGGATCTTCAGTATACCATTGAATAATGACTGAATACATAAGCTTAAGCTTTAAAAATATTGTTTATTTTTGTTCAAGTCCAACAGACCAGTGCAATTTTTGCCATTAAGTGTAGCAATAGCATATTTAGAAATATAGTACATTTCAGAAATGCAGGTAGCTTATAGGTAGGTAGACCTTCTGTAAACTACAATACTTTGGTTTTTTAAGTAAAACACAATCCACGCTAGCTACCACACTAGCCGCTAGCTGCTATATGTTTTGCATTGAGGTGATACTTGAGGCTTGATGTGCTGCGGTGATATGTGAATTTCTTGTTGCATAGCAACAAAACCATGCTCTTATCGACGCTTCCATCCGTTGTTTTTTTGTAACAAAATGTCCCATCATCCACGGGGCCAACCAAAGCGGTCTCATCAGCTTCTTTGTTCATGTTCACTGTGGTTTGTTGTGGTTGTTGTCTGAACTCATGAACACTAGTTGGTGCTCCAGTATAATCGGTCCGCCTGAAACTCATCCAGTGAGAAACGTTTTGCGGTGGAAAAAATAAGTGCGATTAAAATGCGTCAATTTTTTTTAACGCATTCTTTTTTGTGTAATTAATTCATCTTAATTAACGCGTTTAAGTCCCGGCCCTAATTATATTATATTGATGCGATGGGCAGAGCTGTCGGCACTCAGACTCGGCACTTATCTGGCCTCCCCTAAACAGCTCTGGCTGAAGGCTGTTATTGGATGATAAAATTCCCCTGGATGTGCACTGCAGCGAGATAGATCTCCCTACCTTTTCCCTGCCCCCTCAACCTCCTACAGACGCCTGTTGACTGTCTGCTGCTGTCTGGGGCCTAAGCAAGGCTGTCTCCTTAGCAACCGCTATGTTATCGCTTTTTGACATTCCAGCGAGCTCAGACGTGGACTGATGAGGCGCAGGGCAAAGGCGGGTGTCAGGCTTACACAGTCAAACTCTCACACATATACAGATATGCAAACATACATTCTTTTCTTTCATCTCTGTCTCCCTGTCGTGTCCACCTGTGCAATTCAAGACATTCACACTCACACATAGCAAAAGATGGTGTCCTCACTCTTCTTAAAAAGACATTAAAAAGAACAATATTGGCCTAGCCAGTGACTTGAATAAAATAGGCAACTAGTTTGTGGATTTTTGTAAATAATTAATGATTGAAATAAACTTAATGGGATCTCTCCACAACAAGATGGTTCATCTTCAGGGTTTTAATCCCCACAATCCAAAACATTGAACAAAAGCTGTAACCTGAAAAGCTTTTAGGGACCCCCTGGCAGAGAGCCACAGACCCCTGGGGGTCCCCGGAGTCTACTTTGAGATTCAACGGTCTGAGGACATCAGAGCGACTATTTTTTAAAGTTAGACAAAGGTTGAACAGAATGATATTTATTAGGGATGTGCATTACAGGCAGAAGGACTATTCGATAATCGTGGGGTACTAATCGATTAATATTAGAATATTTGATAATAACCCCCCCCTACCGGCAAAGCAGTACTAAATTCAGCAACTTTTCAGACCCCTTAGCGACTATTTTTCAAGAAAGAGACTGGAGACAAATCCAGTGACTCCTTCTTAATCTTCTGAACGAGCCGGAGGTAGCCTTGTTAAGAAGAGCCGCAGTTAGCGGCAGTTAGCTACAGTTAGCTCTGTAGCAGTACAGTGTGTATGTGCTGCTGCTACACGAGGTATTCACTTAGCGATCTCTGTTTGTTTACAACAAGCACCAGACACTCTGAATTAAAGGCATCGCTAACTGTGCACAGTCACTTTGTTTATGATCAGAGGAGATCTGTGCATAATGAGTCATGCTGCTTTCAGTTGCTGATGTTGTGCACAGTTAGCGACGGTGAAAACCATACATCACCTCCAGAGTCTCTACATCCCTCTGGGGGCTAACTTGTCCCGCAGTGGAAAACACCCTCTCCTCTGTTTGTTTCTTCTTCGACAGCTTGGCATCTAGCCCACCATCAATATTCGAAAATCGATCCTAATCCCTAATATTTATCACAACTGACTTTGTATTTTATACACAGATAAAATGTATGTCCATTTCTGGTAGTTACACATTTTATTGGTCACACACACACACTTACATTGAGTTCTGCAGACATGCCTCTGTCGGTCTCTTTTAAAGAACTCCATGGGAACTGTCCAGTGACTTTGTACATGTTGAGGGTGAGGCTGAAACAGAGGACACTATACCTGAAAAAACTAGTCCAAAACTGGGCTTTGGTGGTGGATTCAATCTAGCACTGATAATCCAACATTTGAGAATCAACAGTTGCAAAAACATAGCATTCACTCAATGTAGACAGGATGTCTGCCCTGTTCAGAACATCACCAGCTGACATACTTGCGTTCAAAGTGACCGGGCTGCGGCTTGAAGAAGGACAGGCCATAGGATGTCTCCTTGGTCCCATAGGAGAACTGGAAGGTGAGTTTCTCAGCTCGACCAAACACGTTGGGTAACTTCACACCGAGCACCTGGAAGACGAGACAAATCCTATTAGCTGACAGCCACACAGCTCTGTCATCATTCAGCCGTCCATACATGTTTGATATCAGTTCAGTTCAGTTTGACTGAATACTTTGTTGGTCAGTCTGTGGGTTTGGCTCTCATTGTGGAGAAATAAAGAGACTGAAGTGAGATGAAACTGAGAATTTTCTCTTATTTGACAAAATAATTCTTGATTGAATTTAATTTTGTGGACACAAACACAGTTTAACAGTAATCAGTTACATATTGTATCGCAATACTCACCATATTGCAAAATGCTTAAAATCGCAATAATATTGCATCATGACTCAAGTATTGGGATAAAATTGTATCCTAAGGCCTCTGCTGATTCCCACCTCTAGCTATTACCTCACCCTTGCAAAATGTTTGCCATATGCATTAACACTACCAACATAATCAAACTTTTTAAAAGCCAAAAATGTCCTAGTGAGTGATTTTCCATGTTGGTGGCATAATAATGCTTTAGAAACTTGCTTAACTTGCTTAAGTATGCTTAAGTATGCATCTTAGCCAGGCGGCAACCTCTGGGCTGAGCAGGGAGGTAAACCAGGAAGTGCCTTAAGCTGCATTCTACCCAAAATTCCAGCAGGGGGTGCTAATTTTGGCTGTAAAAAGATTGTTTTTTTTTTTTCCATTTGGCTGTAACAAAATCTGTCCATTAATTTTCAATGCAAAATGAGAAAACTTTTTGGTTTTCTCATTTCGCAAGATGGTGACGAGTGTAATTGTGAAATCGATGCAGTCCACAAACCAATGGGTGACGTCATGGACACTGAGTTCATTATTTATATACAGTTTATGTTCTCAGGTTGCATTCACACATAAAGTCTGGTGGACTTGGTGCAATTCAGTGGTGAAGCTGCAACATTGTTCTCATTTGGTTTGCTTCCACACTGATTTATCAAGCTCAAAAAGCATTGTACATAAATGTCCCGCTGTTGACGCTGTCCTTCGTCTATTGGACAGAATATGTGAGGGAAAGAGCTGACACTTTATCAAAGCAAGTTGCAAACTTTAATGTATTGTTGCCGAGTTGCTCCCTTTTATGTGGCATTGATCGGACTGGAAGCAAAAGAGTAAGAACGAGTTGAAGCGGCCCAGTCCTCCTGCAACAGTCTCTCCCAGCTGCAGTCACAGAGCCGAAGGGGATGTTAACCCCTTAGCGTCCAGTCTACAAATTGCTAATAGGTTAACAGTTAGCTCTGTAGCAGTACAGTGTGTATGTGCTGATGCTACAGGAAGGGCTCACTTAGCGACCTCGGTTTGTTTACAACAAGCACCGGACACTCTGTGCAGTTAACGATGCCGGTCAATTCACGATCACTATGTTTATGATCAGCGGAGACGATGTGCATAATTAGCCATGCGGCTTTGTTTATGATCAGCTGCTGACTTTATGCACAGTTAGCGACGGCGGCCACAGTTGCGTTTCCCGTGTTTAATCCATTGCGTATGTGATCACGGTCGAAACTGTCGCCAAGCGATTACACGACGATCTAAAACCATACGTCACCTCCGCAGTCTCATAAACCCCTTTTGGGGCATTCCCGGTGGCCACTCTTCTCCCTAAAGAAAACACGGCTTATGGCCGAGATGGTAAATGGACTGCACTTATATAGCGCTATTTTCAAAATCCGCCCCCACCACGCCCCGCCGCTATTAAATACACAACTTGTGGATCTCATGCTTGTGCTTATCACAGGAATTTCACTTCACGTAGCCAATGCTGCTGTCGTCTACTGCACTAACTACCTCACAAAAATTGACCCTAACATGACATTTAGCAGCTTGCCCTTCTTTTCTTTTAACTGTGTATTCTCCTCACTGTAATCTTTCCCTTACTTCTTCTTCCATCTTCCCCGCTTCTTTTCATTCTGGTTTGTTGTGGCGCATCACTCATGTGTAGTTTCTCTCACCATGCTTCCTTCGTTGTTGCCAACCATGGTGTTGTAGCTTCCTGTCAGCCTCTTTATCTCGGTCACTTCAAAAGTTACATCCAGACCGTTCGGCAAAGCATCTGTCCCTGAGCAGGGAGAAGCAATCAGCCGTTAATCCACAGAACAAAACAGTGCAGTCACATGCAGACGTATTGTAATAACCTGTACCGCTCACTATGATGGAATTTTAGAAAGTGGTCTTTAACACTGGAGGTACCTTCAGACGTATCGATAAGAACCTCTACTTCTTTGAAAATTCCCAGGCGGAGCAGCCTCTGTCTGGCAATGTGAGATTTTTTCATCACCTGTAATGAGACAGAAACAGGGCTCTGCACTCAGGAAACCTCATCTACTGGTCCTGAAACTGATTAAGTCAGAGAGATGTCATGCTGTAATATGCCGTACAGCCATGAATACATACATCAATGAGGTTTTTGGCGTGGAAAACCTCAGAGATCTCATAGCCGAGCAGATCCTCTTTGGTTCTTCCAAGACCCTGGATGTTGACATGTTGGACGACCACCTGCATGAAAAGAAATTTTACTTGGATGATTTCTAGGGTTAGGGTTAGGGTTAGGGTTATCATATACAGATGCAAACACATTCAAACTACATTTAGCTGCAGCATCACTCTATAAATACTAGAATCCTGATTCCAAAAGTTGGGCGGTGTTTAATAAGTAAATAAGGCAGAACAATAATTTTTTATATTTAAATAGAAAATGCAGAAGATATATTTTGTTTTTACCACACTTTGTGGACAAATATTTCAACAGTTTAAGAACAACGTTTCTCAATGCACAATTGCAATCCATGTCATCATTAAATGATTCAGAGAATCAGGACAAGTCTCTGCACATAAGGGGTAGGGCTGAAAACCAACATTGGAAGCTTGTGACCTTTGACCCCTGAGGCAGCACTGCATTTAAACCAACATGATTGTATAAAGGACATTACTACATGGGCTCAGGAACACCTCAAAAAAATGTTGTGTGTAAACCAAGGTCATTATAGTTAACAAAAACTAACTAAATAACGAAAACTAGAATTGAAAAAACATTTTCCTTAACTGAAATAACAATATAAACATTTTTTTAAAAACAACAATTAACTGAAACTGTTGTTATGACTTAATAAACCTATTGGGGCTGAGATGGATCAGACAAAGGAAATAAAGGAAACATTTATTGTGATCTTTTTGAATCTGGCACCCAACAAATACCCCATTACAATAAAACTAAAACTAACACTAAAACTAATAAAAATTAAACTAAAACTAAGCTTTTTCCAGAAAATAAAAACTGATTAAAACTAGCAAACTCACTCTAAAAACTAATTAAAACTAACTGAATTTGAAACCAAAAATTGACAACGAAATTAAAACTGAAACTAATGAAAAATCCCAAACTATTGGGCATCGTTAATGCTGAAAGGTACAAACAGTTTTGGAGAAACATGCTGTCAAGCTAAATGCTTGCCGAGTGTTGTTAAAAGAGGTAAACATGCACCTGTCCTGAATACAGAATGAGTGTATATTCACTAAACCTGCTACAACACACTGATTACACTGATTTTTTGCTACAATTGCTAAGCAATCGTTGACTACTTGTAAATACTATACAGCTTCAGCAACAGACTCATTTAACCCCGCTGCTCCAAGGAACGATACAGAAAGTCGTTCCTTCCTTCTGCAATAAGACTCTATAATTCATCTACCTCTGCCATAATCAACAATACTGAAATGCACTAAATCTATGCATGACACATACGTCACTACGTATTAATATTATTACTATAAAACGTATTATTATTATTATTATTATATATACTGTTGCTGCCATTACTATTATTACTATACACTGTAATATACTACTATTATTATTATTTTAGCCTTATTATTATTATTACTATTATATTATATATTATACTATATATCATATTTTTTTATTTATAATTATTTATAAGTATTATATTTATTTTATTTTACATTGTTACTATTTATTATTATATCATATATTACATACTGTACTATTCTTATTATTATATACTGTCAAGTCACTATAGCATTGTTGCCATCATATCATCAGTATTTACCAGTATTTATCATTATTACCATCATCTTGCCAACCTACCAACTGAACTTTTTTTTTTAACTTCTTAAGTGTCCTTGTTCTATTCTGTGTTTTTTTCTATTGTTGTTTTTATTTATTCTACCTCAGTCATTTATTATATTTTATTTTATTGTACTTGAATACCGGACTGCTGTGACAACCAAATTTCCCTTTGGTGATGAATAAAGTAATCAATCAATCAATCAATCAATCAATCAATCAATCAATCAATCAATCAATCAATCACTCACTCAATGTATCTATCTATCTATCTATCTATCTACTATTATTTTCATATTTTACAAGAGCTATGATTCTGGTACTACTGCTACTAACACTACTCACATCTTTGTTTTCGAGGATCTCCTGCTTGGACTCCTGCTCCATTTCTGGAGGTTCCACAATGTCATCGGGGTTGACGCCCAAGTCCCGGCCATGCATCGGGAGAGGATCCAGACTCTGCACCAATGATAAACACAGTGCTTCAAATAAAACTGCATGCCCACAGACGAGTTGAGTTAAAGGTTATTTCTGAGTTTGTCAGGAATGTGAGACTTGAGAAGTAAGCCTAATACCAATAGTCCTATTCAATGACATAAAATATGACACATTTAACCCTTTGATGCACAACATGGGTCTAAAGTGACCCAACTGAGTTTTTATGTTCTATATCTTTGCAATAAATTATTTTCATCATTCAATATTCTAGGTTTTCCCCAATCAACTTGTTTTTGATCATCATACATCCTAATTTTATGTTTTCCTTTATTCATTATTGAATAAAATCCCATTTTGTGTCACTACCCTTCTAATGCACAACATGGGTCAAAAATGACCCATATCCATTTTCAATGTTATTTCATGTATGGCTGAGCCAAATATATTTTATCATTTATTATTCCATGTATTTAGTGATTATCTTGTTATTTTTTTGTTTAGCACAAATCATCCTTTTTATATTTTCCTTTCCTACTTTTTTGAAGAAGCACAGCTTTTGTACTTCTACTTCAAGTTTACACACATGGGTCAAAAATGCTTGCGTATGCATTTATAATAGAATTTGGTGGGGAAAATGTCTTTGTTTGCGAGTAGTAACATATTCACAGCTCAACACAGCTCCATTTACACATCTGGAACACACAAGTCATTTTTTTTTTTAATTGTTCTAACGTTACCCTAACAAAATATTTGACGAGAAGTGTGAAAGATAGCTGTATTAGGGCTGGGCAATATGGACCAAAAGTCATATTTCAATATATTTAGGCTGAATATCGATGTATATCCCGATATTTTTTATCGCAAAATGAGAGCAAATGTTCAGTCAAAGTCAAATATGACATGTCACAAGTAGTTTTATTGAAACCGTTTATTTAAGTGAACATTAATACTGTATAACAACAGGAGTACCTTTTTTCAAATCAAAGCTCCATAAAGTGGACATCTAAATAAAAAATATCTTAAATGAAAGCCGCAGCTTGCCTTGAGCAATGATCACAGTGCAAATTTGAACTACAGTCATGGAAAAAATGATTAGACCACCCTTGTTTTCTTCAATTTCTTGTTCATTTCATGCCTGGTACAACTAAAGGTTCATTTGTTTTGACAAATATAATGATAACAGCAAAAGTAGCTTCCATTTCTGGTGGCGCATATTTCAGCTCATACATATATCGCCCAGCCCTACAACGAGGTATTTTGCAAATCATATGAAGATATGTTAATTAGAAAATTCCGCCCACCCCTATATAAGCAGCATTGTGGCCATTTAAATTAGCTGAAGACACTTTTAAACCGTTTCACCATCCATAATTCGCCGGTATAAACCTTAACTTGAGCCGTCAAATGTCTTATTGTTGGCCTCTGTGCAGCTGTGTGGAACAGTACATCGAGTACAGTGTGCTGCCTTCATTGACTGGCCAGGAGGTCATGGTCAAACATCAGAGGAAAGGCCAGCTGTGGTGAAGAAGAAGAAAGACTTTACCTTAGCATGGACAGTCCCCATGGTGAGTACCCGCTCTGTGAAGCCTCTTCAGCGGGGTCAGCTGCTCTGCGCACCGGAGGAAAGTGATAAATGACAGCGGCTACTTTTTCCACAACCAAACCCCCTTCAAGGGAGACGCCATGACAGTTGCTGAGATCTCGTGTTGCGTTCAAGTACTCCTCGTGATGTGCATCAACCTCCTATACTGTACTACAAAGTCTAACTGCAGTAACTACTCTAAGGGTAAAACTGAGAAAAACTGCTTTAAAGTTTATTAACGTGTTTTAACTGGCCAGCCAAATGGGTTATAGGTAAGTAAGTGATATGACATTTATTTCTACATGTACTGATGATGTAATATTTATGCTAAAAAATCATGATGATTTATTTGACCTTTCACCGTAAAAATGTTGTATCCGGATACGATACTCATTTTCAAAAGTATCGATACCTCCCCTTGCACAGCATACAATCTCAAAATTTTGTTCTAATTGTTATTGTTTATTGAATTTATTTCTTTTTTGCACTACCTCAGACCTGAAGTTTGTTAATATAGTTGCAGTTTCTTTTTGCACAACTGTTTTTTTATCATAAATATTTAACCTGTGGTTCTGTTAATTTTTACATGTTGGATTTGTCTTGTTAATAAAAAAATTCTGTTGAAAATTTTAGTATCGTGACAACCCTAATATATATATTTCTAAATTATCACCCTTGTAATAATAAAAAGGCGGTGGTATACAGTGGCAAAAATGACAAGCTCCTTTGAAGGGGCTCCACTTTCATAATGTCAGACTTGGGAATAAACTCAGTTACACACAGCTACTTTGTTGAAAGATATGGACGTCGCAAGAACTAGATTCACTGACTGGAAGAAGGCCTGGACACATTGCCTTATAAGTATTTTCCAATAAAATAAAAGAGGTTCACAATCAAAATTTTACACACTATATATCCAACAAATTTATATTTCTCTATTTTTTTTAATATTGAAAACAAATGCAGTTTTTGCAATATGGAACCAGAAACCTTAACCCATTATTCTACCACTGTACCCAATCTATCAATTAGTGGACTCAACTTGAACAATATATAGTGTGCAAAATCAAGATAAACATCTAAATTGACTGTACAATATATTAATTTTGTATGGCAAAAATCACAAACACAAACTGAAATACTCCAAAACTCCAGCCATTTTTATAAGTTATCTGCATGAGTTTAAAAGAAGAAGAATGTATTTACATGCTGTCCCCCTTTTTTTGTTGTTGTTGTTTTTTCATTTTCTGTCATTTTATTTTTTAATTAATTTATGATCCTTTTTAAGTTCACTGGCATTACTAATAATAACCTTAATTTGTTGTGGTGTATTTATTATTTATTTATTTCTTATGATACATATATATTGGAGCAGCTGTCTGCTGTTCTATATACAATTGTTTTCAATGTAGTATATTTATACATAAAATAAAGCAAATGAGAGCTTACAAATGTGTTGCTCCTGAAGGCATCACCCTCTCCTCTCTCTGTGATTGGATAGAAATGAGAACACGTTGAAGTGGGCGGGGCAGTCCAAAGTGACGTTGAAGGAGCCTAAGCAGCAGATGGCGCTGTTTGTCTGTTTATCTCCGACTCCACATCAGACTGAGCAGACAGCGGTTCATATCTGAATAACAGAAGTAAAGGTGGTAGGATCCTTCCTTCGGAGTCGGGTCCTCCGGAGGCGAGGCAAGAATCCTTCCTTTCACTGGTGTAAAGCACAAATGGGACAGCCTTCGGAGTGTGCAGCTGTGCGTCATTGCGCTATCAGTTTAATAAAAATAAATAAATACATAAATAAATAAATTCAGCGGCGCAATTTCAAAAACAGTTCACAACATGGATGTGTCTTTGGCATCAGCACTCTGACACATATTTGTAAAAATGGAAGAAGATGCTTTAAGGTTGAATCTCCACGATTTAGCAAGTAAAAGCCACAAAGTGGATTACCAATTACAAAATTACCAATAAAAAGACACAAAATGACCAAAAAAAAAACACTAAATTACAAAAAAGACACCAAATGACTGAAAAAACTAAATTACTTTAAAAAAGACACAAAATGACCAAAAAGAAAGACACAAAATTACAAAAAAAGACACAAAATGACCAAAAAATACACAGAATTACCAAAAAAAGACACAAAATGACGGAAAAAAAAACTAAATTATTAAAAAAGAAACAAAATGAGCAAAAAAAGACACAAAATGACCA
Organism: Centropristis striata; assembly: GCF_030273125.1. Taxonomy (NCBI): domain Eukaryota; kingdom Metazoa; phylum Chordata; class Actinopteri; order Perciformes; family Serranidae; genus Centropristis; species Centropristis striata. The sequence goes on along the minus strand of NC_081538.1, from coordinate 14,541,946 downwards.
AAAAAGACACAAATTACAAAAAAGACACGAAATGACTGAAAAAACACTGGAGTACTTTAAAATAACACAAAATGACAAAAAAGACACAAAATTACCCAAAAAAGACACAGAATTACCAAAAAAAAACAACCAATTTTTTAAAAAAGACACAAAATTACCCAAAAAAGACACAAAATTACCAAAAAAGAGAAAAACACTAAATTACTTAAAAAAGAAACAAAATGACCAACAAAGGACACAAACTATTTAAAAAGACACACAATTATTAAAAAAAGACACAATTTTTTTTTTTTTAAAAAGACAAAATTACAAAAAAAGTAATTAAAGGAACCTTCCACACACAACAAGGTAAAGTGCCATTAAACTTTCATATCAAGGTGGGGGCCACAAAATATCGTCACAAGGGCTGCGAATGGCCCGCGGGCCGTGAGTTTGAGACCCATGCTTTAGAATTTGAGGCTTTTTTGTTGGTTTTTGACTATTTTTCATTCTGCCGGTATTTATCGCATAAAAAATGTTCACCATGCTATTTTGATATAATTTCTTTCAGCACAACCTCACCTATACGACCTGATCATTATTTTTTTCATTTTGACCTACACACCAAAGCACACACATTTTTTTAACCAAAACACACAAAAAACATTTTATTTTTATTTTTACTAAAGATACAAAAATAACTAGGCCTGCAAGCAGGACTGAACAGGACCAAGCAGAGTGGAGCCGTCGGAGGAGGCCACATCGGGCGCGGCGCTGTGGGCTCAGTCCCTATGCGTCCCAAATGGCGTGTCTGTGTAAAACATGTTACTTCCTGTAGCCAGCGGGGGGCGCTATGACTGTGTGTCAATAATGACATGTGGGTGTGGTCAGGGCTGGACCCTCATCAGGTGTGGGAAATTTGGGACAGATTGGACAATGTATGGTCAAGTTATAGAGTCTGGTGTATTATGGCGAGATGCCATATTTTGCCGGCATGCCACGCCCACATATTGGAAGGTCAGTAAAGGTGTTGATATGTTATGTTCCCAAAGGGCTTGTAATGGTATTGACCAACTTAGAAGTCAATGTGATTAAATTTGCAGGCGGAGTTTGGTAAAGTATGCAACGTGGTCATTTTGTGAAAGGGGGTGTGGATTAAGCATAAGGGGTGGGGCTTTATGAAATATTGTTATTTAGAAGTGTTAAGGGCTGGACTCTGATGAAGCATGAGAAGTTTGGATCAGATGGGACAAAGTATGTAAAAGTTATAAGGATGTATAGTTTTGTGGCAAGACGCCATATTTTGCCGCCATGCCACGCCCACATAGTGTGACAGTCGGTAAAGCTTTCAATAACTTTTGATCCCAAAGTACAAAGCCCTTGTGATATTGACCAAGTTTGAAGTCCATGAGGTGAAATCTGTCGGAGGAGTTCGTTAAAGTATGCAAGGTGGAAATAAGAAAAAACGATGAATTGTGCGAAATTCAAACCAAGATTGCAGACTTTCAGTTGGGTTTGAGGTATGGGTCCGAGAGGCTTTTTGGTGCATCTCCACATGATTCATGTGTGTACCAAATTTTGTGTCTCTACATGAAGCCTACTGCTAGGGCTAATTATAAAACATGCGACTACCTGTTGCCAGCGGGGGGCGTTCTGACTGAGTGTAAATATTGATATGTGGGTGTGTTCAGGGCTGGACCCTCATCACAAATGAGAAATTTGGGACAGATTGGACAATGTATGGTCAAGTTATACAGTCTTGTGTGTTGTGGCGAGACGGCATAATTTGCTGCCATGCCACGCCCACATAGTGTGGCGGTCAGTAAAGCTTTTGATAACTTTTGATCCCAAAGGCCTTGCGATGGTACTGACCAACTTTGAAGTCAATCAGGTTAAATCTGTAAGAGGAGTTAATTAAAATATGAAATGTTGTCATTTAATGAAAGTGGGCGTGGATATAGCATAAGGGGCGGGGCTTTATGAATTATTATGATTTAGATGTGTTAAGGGCTGGACTCTGATGAAGCATGAGAAGTTTGGAGCAGATCGGACAAAGAATGGAGAAGTTATAACGATCTCGTGTTTTATGGCGAAATGCCATATTTTGGGCGCCATGCCACGCCCACATAGTGTGAATGTCGGTAAAGATTTGAATAACTTTTGATCCCAAAGGCCTTGTGATGGTACTGACCAACTTTGAAGTCAATCAGGTTAAATCTGTAGGAGGAGTTCATTAAAATATGAAATGTGGTCATTTAATGAAAGTGGACGTGGATATAGCATAAGGGGCGGGGCTTTATGAATTATTATGATTTAGAAGTGTTAAGGGCTGAACTCTGATGAAGCATGAGAAGTTTGGAGCAGATCCGACAACGAATGGAGAAGTTATAACGATCTCGTGTTTTATGGCGAGATGCCATAATTGGCGCCATGCCACGCCCACATATTGTGACTGTCGGTAAAGATTTGAATAACTTTTGATCCCAAAGGCCTTGTGATGGTACTGACCAAGTTTGAAGTCAATCAGGTTAAATCTGTAGGAGTAGTTCATTAAAATATGAAATGTGGTCATTTAATGAAAGTGGGCGTGGATATAGTATAAGGGGCGGGGCTTTATGAATTATTATGATTTAGAAGTGTTAAGGGCTGGACTCTGATGAAGCATGAGAAGGTTGGAGCAGATCAGACAAAGAATGGAGAAGTTATAACGATCTCGTGTTTTATGGCGAAATGCCATATTTTGGGCGCTATGCCACGCCCACATAGTGTGAATGTCGGTAAAGATTTGAATAACTTTTGATCCCAAAGGCCTTGTGATAGTACTGACCAACTTTGAAGTCAATCAGGTTAAATCTGTAGGAGGAGTTCATTAAAATATGAAATGTGGTCATTTAATGAAAGTGGGCGTGGATATAGCATAAGGGGCGGGGTTTTATGAATTATTATGATTTAGAAGTGTTAAGGGCTGGACTCTGATGAAGCATGAGAATTTGGAGCAAATCGGACAAAGAATGGAGAAGTTATAACGATCTCGAGTTTTATGGCGAGATGCCATAATTTGGCGCCATGCCACGCCCACATATTGTGACTGTCGGTAAAGATTTGAATAACTTTTGATCCCAAAAGCCTTGTGATGGTACTGACCAAGTTTGAAGTCAATCAGGTTAAATCTGTAGGAGTAGTTCATTAAAATATGAAATGTGGTCATTTAATGAAAGTGGGCGTGGATATAGTATAAGGGGCGGGGCTTTATGAATTATTATCATTTAGAAGTGTTGAGGGCTGGACTCTGATGAAGCATGAGAAGGTTGGAGCAGATCAGACAAAGAATGGAGAAGTTATAACGATCTCGTGTTTTATGGCGAGATGCCATATTTTGGCACCATGCCACGCCCACATAGTGTGACTGTCGGTAAAGATTTGAATAACTTTTAATCCCAAAGGCCTTGTGATGGTACTGACCAACTTTGAAGTCAATCAGGTTAAATCTGTAGGAGGAGTTCATTAAAATATGAAATGTGGTCATTTAATGAAAGGGGGCGTGGATATAGCATAAGGGGCGGGGCTTTATGAAATATTATGATTTAGAAGTGTTAAGGGCTGGACTCTAATGAAGCATGAGAAGTTTGGAGCAGATCAGACAAAGAATGGAGAAGTTATAATTATCTCATGTTTTATGGCGTGACGCCATATTTTGGCGCCATGCCACGGCCACATATTGTGACTGTCGGTAATAACGGTTAGGGCCACAACCTTAACCCTAATTAGGGTTAAGGTTGTGGCTAACCCTAAAACAGATTTAATCCCATTGACTTCAAACTTGGTCAGTACCATCATAAGGCTTTGGGGAACACAACTTATCAACACCTTTACTGACCTTCACAATATGTGGGCGTGGCATGACGCCAAAATATGGCGTCTCGCCATAAAACACAAGATCGTTATAACTTTTCCATTCTTTGTCCCATCTGCTCCAAACTTCGCATGCTTCATCAGAGTACAGCCCTTAACACTTCTACATAATAATTTCCCTGTGAAGCCCAAAATATGGCGTCTTGCCATCTAACACCAGACTGGATAACTTCACCATACATTGTCCAATCTGTCACAAATTTCTTACACGTGATGAGGGGCCAGCCCTGAACACACCCACGTGTCAATATTGACACACAGTCATAGCACCCCCCGCTGGCAACAGGAAGTCACATTTTTTACGCCTAGCCCGAGCAGTAGGTTCCACGTAGAGACACAAAATTTGGTACACATATGAATCATGTGGAGACGCACCAAAAAGCCTCTTAGAGCCATACCTCAAACCCAACAGGAAGTGTGCCATCTTGGTTTGAATATCGCACTATTCAGCGTTTTCTGCCATTTCTAGCTCGCATACTTTAACAAACTCCAGATTTTACCCGATCAACTTCAAACTTGGTCAGTACCATCACAAGGCCTTTGGGATCAAAAATTATTGAAAGCTTTACCGGCGGTCACACTATGTGGGCGTGGCATGGCGGCAAAATATGGCGTCTCGCCATAAAACACAAGATCGTTATAACTTTTCCATTCTTTGTCTGATCTGATCCAAACTTGTCATGCTTCATCAGAGTCCAGCCCTTAACACTTGTAAATAACAATATTTCATAAAGCCCCGCCCCTTATGCTTTATCCACGCCCCCTTTCATCAAATGACCATGTTGCATACTTTACATAACTCCTCCAAGAGATTTAATCCCATTGCCTTCAAACTTGATCAGTACCATCAAAGTGCCTTGGGGAACACAATTTATCAACACCTTTACTGACCTTCACAGTATGTGGGCGTGGCATGGCGGCAAAATATGGAGTTTGCCATCTAACACCAGACATGTATAACTTGACCATGCATTGTCCAATCTGTCCCAAATTTCACACAAGTCATTAGGGTCAAGTCCAGAACACACCCACGTGTCAATAGTGACACACAGTCATAGCGCCCCCTGCTGGCAACAAGAAATAATATGTTTTACACCTACCCCGAGCACAGTGGTATGAGACACGCCATTTGGTACACATAGGGACTGAGCCCACAGCGCCCCCTTGAAAGTCAAAAAAATTCAGCCCCTCGCGCAGGAAGGTCGTAGACACATGAAATTTGGTAGATACATGTATCATGGGAAGACGCACCAAAAAGTCTCAAGAACCCATACCCTCAAACGTACAGGTAGTCGGCCATTTTGCATCAAAAATGCCATTTCCTGCTGTTTTTGCCCATTTCCAAAATGTGGCGTCTCGCTATAAAACACGAGATTGTTATAACTTTTCCATACTTTGTCCAATCTGGTCCAAAATTCTCATGCTTCATCAGAGTCCAGCCCTTAACACTTCTACATAACAATATTTCATAAAGCCCCACCCCTTATGCTATATCCACGCCTCCTACAGATTTAACACCCTTGACTTCAAACTTGGTCAGTACCATCACAAGGCCTTTGGGAACAAAAGTTCTCAAAAACTTTACTGACCCTCACACTATGTGGCCGTGACATGGCAACTAAATATTGTGCCTCGCCATACAACACAAGACTGTATAACTTGACCATACATTGTCCAATCAGTCCCAAATCCTAAATCTTTACTGACGGTCACACTATGTGGGCGTGGCATGGCGGCAAGATATGGCGTCTCGCCATCTAACACCAGACTGGCTAACTTGACCATACATTGTTCATTCTGTTGTTCAATGAACACACCCGCATGTCAATATTGACACACAGTCATAGCGCCCCCTGCTGGTAACAGCAAGTAACATGTTTAACACCTACCCCGAGCATAGTGGTATGAGACATGCCATTTGGTACGCATAGGGACTGAGCCCACATCGTCGCGCCTGACGTGGCCTCCCCCAACGGCTCCACTCTGCTGGGTCCCGTTCAGTCTTGTTTACAGGCCTAGTTATTAGGGACCGAGCACTGAAAGTGCGAGGACCCTATTGTAATTGGTCTGTCCATTATTATTATTCTTTGTCTTCCAGAAAATGTATCGCCTTTTTGGGGCCTTTATCATATTCAAAAACTCTCCATTTTTGGAATATCCATACATCACCGCTGAAATTTACGTATTCTAGTGGTCCCGGGAATGGGCGTGGCAAAATGACTCAACAGCGCCCCCTCGAAAATCAAGAAAATTAAGCCCCCAGCACAGGAATGTTGTACAGACACGAAATTTTCTACGCACTATATATATATATATATATATTTATATATACACCTTAAAATGTTTTAAGAGATTATAAATTCATATTAAACAGTGACTTTAGATTTTATATGTTATAAAGGGTCAAATAAAATATGTATTCAATGCTCTTGGATTTCTATGAGCTGTATCATGTTCATGAGGATCACCCATTACAGCTATTCCAAATATATTATTGGGTTATAATAATAATAATAATAATACATGATCTAAGAAATGCTCTTGTAAAAACTAGAAAAAAAGTCCAGAAAAAGATTTTTTTTTAAATCTAGAATATGATCTAGAAAACAAATATCAAGAAAATCCATAAAAATATCTAGAAATATCTAGAAATGCTTTCGAAAACTCTAGAGAAGGATTAAGAAATATTCTAGATTAAAAAATATATATATTTTCTGGATTTTTTTCTAGTTTTTACAAGAGCATTTCTAGATAATTTTCTAGATTTTTCTAGATCCTTTTAATTTTTCGAAATCTTTCTAGATATTTCTAGATTATTTTCTAGATTTTTCTTAATCTTTCTCTAGATTTTTCTAAAGAATTTCTAGATTCTAGATAAAAAAATCTAGAAAATCCAGAAAAAGATCTAAAGAAACAAATATCTAGAAAAGCCATAAAAAAATCTAGAAATATCTAGAAATGCTTTGGAAAACTCTAGAGAAGGATTAAGAAAAATCTAGAAAAGATATTGAAAAATTAAAAGGATCTAAAAAAAATCTAGAAAATGATCTAGAAATGCTCTTGTAAAAACTAGGGAAAAATCCAGAAAAAGATTTTTTAAAAATCTAGAATATGATCTAGAAAACAAATATTTGGAAAATCCAGAAACAGATCTAGAAATATCTAGAAATGCTTTCGAAAAATCTAGAGAAGGATTAAGAAAAATCTAAAAAAAATAATCAAGAGAAATCTAGAAAAGCTCTAGATCTCTAGATGTTTTTTCAATATCACCTTCTAGGTTGTTCTAGATCCTTCTCTAAATTTTTCTAAAGCTTTTCTAGATATTTCTAGACTTTTTTCTCAATTTGCTTTTCCTATTTTTTTTATGTTCGTGTCACAGTGTGTGACATCATCGCAAGAGTGTAGAGGGAGAGAAAATATTGTCAAAAAATAAATCATTGTGGACACACACCGGCATTAGCCCCCGTGGCCCTTTCAGAATTTCCCCTGAGGAAATTTTCTAGTTCTAAATATGCTATTGCTACACTTAATGGCAAAAATTGCACTGGTCTGTTGGACTTGAACAAAAATAAACAATATTTTTGTTGCTTAAGCTTATGTATTCAGTCATTATTCAATGGTATACTAAAAATCCATGTGAAAAAAAAATACTTCTCACTGTTCTCAGGTCAAATATTTATATTCGATTAAAATGCGATTAATTTCGATTCATTAATTACAAAGCCTCTAATTAATTAGATTTTTTTTTTTAATTGAGTCCCGGCCCTATAGTTAATGATATCGTACTGACAATTAAAACCATCCAACCAAACCATCTAGGGCAGGGCAACTGGCAACTGTTGGACTGTTGGATTTAACAATTTTCTTCAAATAAACCACTTAAGAGTATATTAAGTAGTTCAAATTAGTCCTAATACTTCTCACTGTTCTCAGGTCAAATATTTATATTCGATTAAAATGCGATTAATTTCAATTCATTAATTACAAAGCCTCTAATTAATTAGATACATTTTTTTAATCGAGTCCTAACCCTAGTAATTATACAACGCTAGTACCTGCCAGATCATACAAACTCAGTTGATACGACGAATTTTAGACAAATAATGAAGCAGACAACAACTAAAACATCTCTCTGTCTGTGCATTTATACATTTTTTTATACTTTATTGTTACTTTTAATCTAAGTCCTTTGCTATAAGTTTAAAGGTCCATTCTGACCTCCTGAGTGTGTAACAGTCAGCTTCAAGCCGGAGACTCCTTGGAAAGTAATAACTTGATACTTTGGCATTTGTCAGAAAAGACACAAAATTACCCAAAAAAGAAACAAATTGACCACAAAATGACACAAAATGATCAAAAAAGACACAAAATGACCTTAAAATGACATAAAATTAAGCAAAAATGACTCAAATTGACCACAAAATGACAGAAAATGACCACAAAACGACACAAATTGAGCAAAAAAGACACAAAATGACTCAAAAAAGACACAAAATCACCAAAAACAGGAAACAAAATCACCAAAAAAGACACAAATTGACCACAAAATGATCTAAAAAAGACACAAAATGACCAGATAAGACACAAAATGACCCAAAAAAAGGACACGAAATGACCCAAAAAAGACACAGAATGACCAATAAAGACACAAAATGAAAAAAAAAAACACACACAAAATGACAAAAAAAAGAGACATGAAATTACCAAAAAGACTAAAACACATTAACACATGAACACTTTAACACAGTGGAGACAGAGCTGACTTCCAAAATGATTTGGCGACCCCCAGAAAACATCTCGCGACCCCAATTGGGGTCGGGACCCCAAGGTTGAGAATAGCTGCATTAACCAACAAGATTCTTATGCTGGGACAGTATGCATTCATTCCAGTCATTTATTTATGGCTACATAAAGATATTAATCCCTTGTTGAACCTCTAGGTGTCACTATTTTGTCATCCTTCAAAGCCTCCTCGAGCCTGCCTTGGTTTAGGAGGCTTTAGTATTGAAGAAGTAAAGGTAAAGTCCTTCATGGACTCTTTGATATACCCTGAGTGTGTGCTTCTTTATTTACACTGATGCAGTGTAGGCCTAATGCCCGCCCCACATGGTTCCAAAACTATGGTCTCCGGAAATGTAGGAGTCCTTAGGGTGCACAGTTAGGGGACACTGAGGATTTAGATTTACTTTTAATGTTATAAGTAACATTAGTAATACACAAGTAACAGTACAGACTATTCTCAAATCTAATCTTTTTTTCTTTTTGTGTCTTTGTAGTTGATACACAACAGTTTCCTGTTTCTTTGTTGCATTTTGTGTCTCTTTATGGTCTTTTTGTGCCTTTTGTAATTTTTTGTGTCACTTTGTAAGAGTTTTGGTATTTTACAGTTGGTTGTTTTGCCCCTTTTTTTGTCTCTTTGAGGTCATTAAGGGTCTCTTTGCGGCCATTTGTGCCTATTTGTAGTTGTTTTGTGCCTTTTGTAGTTTCTTATTTGATTATTGTTTGTCAATTTGAGGTCATTTTGTGTCTTTTTGTAGTAATTTTTTCAGCTAATTGTTTTGGGTTTTTTTAGTTTTCTTTACTTGCTGTTTTTATTTTACCCGTTTGCCCTCACTTGTGTCTCTTTGAGGTAATTTATTTTCTCTTTCTAGTCCCTTGGAGTTCCTTTGCAGTTGTGTCTCTGTTGAATTTTGGATCCTTTTGTAGTAGTTTTGTGGCACTTTGTAAACATTTTGGTCTTTTGTCATTTTTTTGTGTGTTTTGCCCCTTAGTCATTTTGTGTCTCTTATTTTTCTTTGTTTCTCTAAGGGCATCTTGGTTCTCTTTTATAGTAATTTTAAATCTCTTTGGGGTCATTTTCTTGTGTCTTTGTAGTCCCTTTGAGTCTAGTTGTAATTCTGTGTCTCTTTGTGGACAATTTGTGTCTCTCTCAAGTTCGTTTGAGTCCCTTTGAAGTTGTTTTGTGTCTCTCTGGGGTCATTTTTGCTCTGTTCCTAGTCATTTTGTGTCTTTTTCAGGTAATTGTGTGTGCCTTTCTTGCTGTTTTATGTTTCATTGTGGTCATCTTGAGTCTTGCAGGTGAAGGCCAGGGCCCCCTGATACTTTAGGCAAAAAATCATCAGCAGAATAATAACATAGTAAATTGAGAAAATGTGAGTTGGGAAAAAAATGCGGTCTGGTATTTAACATATTTACAATGACAGTTTTTAACCATCACTCCTCAGTGACATGCCTCCTTGGTAAAAGTCTGAGAGCATTTTCTACTTATCTAGATAATCTAGATATCTAGATATCTAGGTATCTAGATAACAGACTCCTAAAAAAACATGGGGAGTCCAGAATGATGACACTGATATAGACAAAAAAAATAGCATGAATTCAGCCAGAAAGTGAAGATATCCAACAATGATAGGCGAACTAAGAATAAGTACATTATACGTTCTTTATATGAAAGTCTGGCACCCACAGTGTCTGCTTAGAAAAGTTTGGTCCTTGGACAAATGTAGTTGATGACCCAGTGGTGGACTAAAATGCGATTAATTTCGATTAATTAATTACAAAGCCTCTAATTAATTAGATTTTTTTTTTAATTGAGTCCCGGCCCTATAGTATAAAACCATCCAAGCAAACCATCTAGGGCAGGGCAAGTGGCAACTGTTGGACTGTTGGATTTAACAATTTAAAATGATTACACTTTTTTTCTCTCCAAATAAACCATTCATTTACATGACGCTGATTTTTACTTATTAAATCTCTCTCTCTCTGTCTCTCTCTCTGTCCCCCCCCCCCCCCCCCCCCCGGCACAAACGAGCCAATCAGAATGCTCGGATTGCCTCCTCTCTCTCTCTCTCTCTCTCGCTCCTGCTGTTCACCCCCCCCCCCCCCCCCCCCCCGCGAGTCCACCAAAAGCGGTCCTCCTCCTCTCGTATCAGACACACACACACACACACACATGCACGCACACACACACACACAGTCCAAACCCCCAGAAAAGCCCTGCTGAATCCTCACACCGTCTGTCAGCATGGGGAGCGCTTGTTTTTCCCGGGACGTTTGTTTGTTTATCCTCCTCATAAATACTTGCAGGGTGATGGGGAATGTCGGACTCGCAGGTAAGAGCTCCCCTTTCCTCTCTGTCTCGCTTTATTGTCCGCATTCAAATGCACTTTTCGGTGGCTTGAGTGTTACCGGCTTAACGGGAAAATGATGGCAACATGAGTGAAAAACTACCGTGAATATTCTTACGAGCTCATTAATTTAACAAAGAATCATAAGGCACATGTAGGACACTTAAAACTTGCTAGTAAATAATACGTGCACAAGGCAAGTTTTATGATAATATTTTAATATACTTTTTTAAGCCACTGTGAGTTAATATTAGTGTCGTAATGGTGCAACAATACGCGCAATGCCGCTAAAAACTCACATTTACGCGCATTTCTGTGCAATAAATGCATTTTCTGTGCTTATTTGTCAAATCGTGCTTGAACTATTAATGTTAAAGTCTTGGTAGTAAGTCAGTTTTACATCGCAGTTTACGCCAAAGGCATTTGAGATGCGCAAAATGGATTTTCAGTGGGTTTAAGAGACTTCAGTGGAACTTAGGTTTCCTGCGCGCAAAGGTCAATTTCAATCGGAAACCGCAGCTTGCTCCCTGGGTTAAGCACTCATTGGAGTGAGAGGGCTGCCTGTTTTAATGTTTCACCGTGCGTAAAATGGTGCAAATGATTTACCGACTCCAAGTAACGCCAAGCCGCTAGAGAGCATCTTGTCTCCGGATTTGGTGGCCCGTCCGAAGCAGGAGGAGGGAGGTGGAGGCTGTGTGTGTGTGTGTGTGTGTGTGTGTGTATGTTAATGGAGGTTGATGGGGGTGGTGGTAGTGGCAGGAGAGCAGTCCAAGTCCCAGGAGGAGCAGGCAGGCAGGCAGGCAGCAAGGGCCCAATATCGACCAGGCAGCAGCAGCAGCGTCCCACCTCTGTGAATGCACCAGGAGTCAATATTGAGACAGTGAGCCACCATGCACTAAAGGCTTTGTCAGAACCAGGGTTTATAAAACACACTGCTGCACAGAAGAGGATCTAAAGTGAAACAGTGTGCCTCTTCTTGCAGCATTTCACCAAAAACATCTCTTAAAAGACTTGTTGCTACTTTTGTTCTCCCTCTTTTCACTTCAGCTCCAATAAAACACTCACTGACTTTTTTTTTTTAACAGGAAAAATATTTATTGTAAATTCCATTTTATCGTTTATTTATTGTCTTTATACAGCTGAGCCGGGCAGAGTGCCAGACTGAGAGCAGGGGCTGAACCACAGGCAGCTTCCAGCCGGGTTACCTAACTTACACACAGGCTATTTATACTCTGATGGAGGTAGAGGAGCAGTGTGCTGATGCAAAGCTCTGCTGAACGATAGATACGACAGGAGAGACCAAAACATCTCTATATCTGTCCCTGGGTCCTCCCTCCCTCTGTGTGTGTGTGTGTAATGAGTTGGCCTCCCGCCCTGGGATTCAGGCCCAGATGTGACTGGCTTCTCTATCAATAACCTGATCAATTAGGAAACCGTTAAACCCTCTGTCCTCTGCATGTTTTATGGGGCTGGGTCTTGACTTTAGAGCTCTCACTCATTGTCACACAAAAACATAATTTGGCTGACACATTTGGCATGGGTGTCCTGGGATCTGGACGAGTCAATGTTACATGCACATTTATAGCCGTGAATTGCACTGACAGGATTAGATTCAACTTGTTTTGAAACCAAAAAAGAGAAATAAGTAAAGGCTAAAGGTTCCCACTCTTTTTGGCTGGTGATCCGAAGCTTAAAGGGGTTCAGTTTGGTATTACACTCCTATAAAATTGGTGGACTGTGAGACACAGATGAACTTAAAGGAACAGTGTGTAGGATTTAGGGGATCTATTGAATATAAGGGCTGTTTCCACTACAGCCCAATACCCGTAACAAGGCGGTTGTCACTCGCCAAAACGCCACTAATTTGAATAAGAGCAGTCTGGAGCGAACTTTGATAGGGACTTTTTGTCCCTGTTGAAGAGCAGGGCCGTTTTTCTCCCCTGAAAAAAGCCTGGTTACTGATTGGATAGAACGCTATGCAGGATGTGACATAGTGACACGCGCCATTTGTAATAGCCTGTGAAGCAGTGTTGCCAATTAGCGACCTTGTTGCTATATTTAGTGACTTTTCAGACCCCCTTAGCGACTATTTTTCAAGAAAGTGACTGGCGACAAATCCAGCGACTTTTTCTGGTGTTATTGGAGACTTTTGGAGACTCGTTCTTACTCTTCTTAACGAGCCGTGGGGCCGGAGGCTCGTTAAGAAGAGTAAGACCGAGTCGAAGTGGCACAGTCCTCCTGCAGCAGTCTCTCCCAGCTGCAGAGCCAGAGGGGATGTTAACCCCTTTGCATCCAGTCTGCAAATTGCTAATAGGCTAACAGTTAGCTCTGTAGCAGTACAGTGTGTATGTGCTGCTGCTGCAGGAGGTGTTCACTTAGCGATCTCCGGTGCCGGACACTCTGCACAGTTAGCCATGCCGGTTAATTCAAGATCACTATATTTATGATCAGCGGAGACGCTGTGCATAATTATTCAAGCTGCTTTTTTTATGATCAGGTGCTGACGTTGTGCACATTAAGCGAATTCTGAACTAGGGATGCAAATTATCGATTAATTCATTAATCGTTAGTTGATTGACCTTATCGATCGATTGACGATTAACTGATAAGTGGCTTTTTTCCTGAGAACATACATTTCTCACGGTGTCTTTAACGTTAAGCAAAATATTGCTTATATACTGAATAAAAAATGCATGTTATATTTCTCAATTAATGTTTTATTGTACCAGTTGGGATAGATTCCTGTCTCAATGTGTTTTCAATACACTCCTGACCTTAACCCCTGTATTTTTGTTCAGGAAAATAAGCATATTAACATGGTCTGGAGTAAGTCGTGTGGGCAGCCTGTTTACAGTGAGGCCAGCTGCTGAGAATACACGTTCAGATGAGACAGACGTGCCCGGTATGCACAGATATCGTCGTACCACATTTCCCAGCCTCGGGAATCGCCCTTCATTGACTTTCCACCATTCTGTGGGACTGGAATCAAGGAGGGGTGAGGGATCCTTGAGAAACATGTCCACTTCTTTTTCTATGTCATTATTGCAGCTGGTGGTATAGTTTTCACCCAGTAGAAGAGTCATAGCAGAAGTGTGCCTCTGAAGTGCAGCTCCCTGGACTTGTACATCATCTCCAGTGGTGGCTTCATCATCTCTTGATGTGCAGCTCACATGTTCTGCCATAGCCAGTTCAAGCAGCTTGGAATAAGCTGAGTTCTTGCTTGCTGGCACCAGAAATCCCAGGTGCTTATGCCGTGGGTCCAGCATCGTTGCTATCATTGGTGTTGTTGATGTGAGGTCTTCAGACTTAACCTGCTAAAATTAAATAAAGGATAAAGCTAGCATCAGTTTTATTTAATAAGGTTTGACACGACAAGGGTACTGTAACAACTGCATAAAAACGCAGTTTATACTGTGACAATGTGTCAGTGATAAGTATTAAGTTATGCACCCCACAATCTGTCAATATAGAGCTCGAATGTGATGTTGATTGAGAATTTAATTAATTAATGGCCATAGCTTACCTTCATCCGTTCAATAAACGAAGTGCGCACTTTAGATTTGAATTCCGCCACTCTGCTGCCGTCTCCATCTGCCGTCTTGAGGTGCATGTTGATCAGACTGAATGTGATTGGGTACGTGTTGGATATGGGTACCTCAGTATCTGCAGAAATTACAGTAGTTGCACATTTGAGAGCCTCCAGTGCCGGTGCCATGTCTTCCATCAGCCGCTAGAAGTCGTCTCTCCACTCCAGCGTCCTCGCATCTGTAAGCTTGGTCACCGAGCGGTCTGATAGTACAGCACGCACGGCCCATCGCTGTTCTACGAGTCTGCCAAACATTTCACATACAGAGTTCCACCTGGTTTTGCAGGACTGAATGAGCCGATGAGCTGGTAGCTTTTTTTTTTGTTTGTTTTGCTTCTCGCGCTTTCGTTGCTGGAGTGCTGTGGTGGAAGTGTTTCACCAACCTACCAGCAGCTGCAATTACTCGGTTGACACCACCAGCAGCGAATCCGTCGTTGACCGCCAGATTTAAAGTATGTGCAAAGCACGAAACTGATTTCCAACTGACATATGTAGGGTTGTTTGCCGAGACAATGTTCCGAGCGTTGTCGTGAACACATGCTATTGCACGCCCGGTGAGTCCCCATGATTCCACAGCCTGGTCAGTTTGTCAGCTAAATTTTCAGCTCTATGTCTCTCAGATAAGCTCTCGGTGAGAAGTACTGCTGACTTTAACAGCCAGTCGTTTTCAATGTAGTGGCAAGTCATTGTAATGTAGCTTTCTGTAGTCAGTGCCGTCCAACAATCCGTCGTCAAAGCCACATTAGCCGTGGCTAGCTGTGTTTTTAGCTCAGTCTTCTTGTGTTTGTAGCGTGCTTCCAGGCGGGTAGTTATGGTCGCTCGAGAAGGGATATTATAACCTGGCTCCATGAAGTGTATTAACTCCCGAAACATTATTTCTACAGAACACTTGCTTCACAGAGGCCCTTTTGCCTATTTACATCACCTGAAGGCCACCATAGGTTTTCTGACATGCTTGAAAAGGGCAGGGCATTCTGCAGCTTCACCACTAGATGCCATTAAACCCTACACACGACGATAAAAGCTGGAAATTATGTTTACCACAGTGGCTTTCATTTGATGCTGCCTGTCTGGAAAAGGTGTGAGCGTGTTTGAACAAAGTGGTGATGAAAAGAAGGCTTTTCACCCTGCTTCTCAGCATAGACATTCGACCAACACATCTGGATTCAGATGCTTGGACGACATACTGCAGTTTGCTCGCACTTAGTTTGTTTTAAATTTATCTCAGCCGAGTCTACTTATGACCCACTGTCACCAGTTTCCAGTGGTGGAATGTAACTGTACTGTACATTTACTCAAGTACTGTACTTTAGTATGATTTTGAGGTACTTTTTATTTTACTCCACTACATTTAGCTGACAGCTTTAGTTACTTTTCAGGCCAAATTATAAGATAAAAACATGATACATGTAAAGTGATTAGACTTTAAAAAAATAAAATAAACCTCATAACAATATATTAAGTAGTTAAATGTTTTCATGTGCAGGACTTTTACTGTAGTGGAGTCATTTCACAGAGTGGTATTAGTACTTTTAATGAAGTAAGGGATCTGAATACTCTTTTCCACCACTGGCAGTTCCACGTGTTGATGGCTTAAAACCAGGTCAAGAGTGATTTTTTGTGTTGGATATGTTTTTCTTTTGCTATCCTAGCAATTTACTTGCAACCCCTT
Source organism: Centropristis striata (assembly GCF_030273125.1). NCBI lineage: Eukaryota > Metazoa > Chordata > Actinopteri > Perciformes > Serranidae > Centropristis > Centropristis striata. The sequence goes on along the minus strand of NC_081538.1, from coordinate 14,525,670 downwards.
GGGGTGTCCATACCCCTGTGTTAGGAACTCCTTGTGTACGTTCCTTATGCCTGGAGTATCGAAGGTGAAACATAGGCTACATAATTTTGTCATACTGTAGATTTAAAACAAGCTAAATTACATAATAATAGTAAATATGGTGTGAATAGCTGTTATTTTCTCAGGGCTATTTCGTTGGCACCCAGTGCTTTGTGATTTGGCTGCTATACACACACACCTCTTTCGTTCTCTCTTTGCACATTTAAAAGAAAAGTCATTGAAAAAGTAAGGTGCAAGTATATAAGACTATAGTATAATGCAGCTATTTTCAACCTTGGGGTCCCGACCCCAATTGGGGGGTCACCAAATCATTTCAACTGTTTTAGTGTTTTTGGTCATTTTGTGTCTTTTTTGCCCACTTTGTGTCTTTTTTGTAGTAATTTTGTGTCTTTTTTGGTCATTTTGTGTCTTTTCTGGTCATTTTGTGTTTTTTTAATCATTTTGTGGTCAATTTGTGTCTTTTTTGGTCATTTTGTTTTCTTTTCTTGGTCATTTTGTGTCTTTTTTTTGTCATTTTGTGTCTTTTTTAGTCATTTTGTTTCTTTTTTGGTCTTTTTGTGTCTTTTTTGGTAATTTTGTGTCTTATTTTTGGTCATTTTGTGTCTTTTTTGGTCATTTTGTTTCTTTTCTGGTCATATTGTGTCTTTTTTTATCATTTTGTGGTCATTTTGTGTCTTTTTTAGTCATTTTGTTTCTTTCTTAGACCATTTTGTGTCTTTTTTCACCATTTTGTGTCTTTTTGTGGTCATTTTTGTCATTTTGTGGTCAATTTGAGTCCTTTTTTGCTTAATTTTATGTAATTCTTTGGTCAATTTGAGTCCTTTTTTGCTTAATTGTATGTATTTTTTTGGTCAATTTGATTCTTTTTTGGGTAATTTTGTGTCTTTTCTGACAAATCCCAAAGAAGCAAGTTATTACTTTCCAAGGAGTCTCTGGCTAGAAGCTGACTGTTACACACTCAGGAGGTCAGAATGGACCTTTAAACTTATAGCAATGTACTTGGAAAAATGTATAAATGCACAGACAGAGAGATGTTTTAGTTGTTGTCTGCTTCATTATTTGTCTGAAATTCGTTGTATCAACTGAGTTTGTATGATCTGGCAGGTACTAGCGTTGTATAATTACTAGGGCTGGGACTCGATTAAAAAAAAAAATCGAATTAATTAGAGGCTTGATAATTAATTAATCCAAATTAATCGCATTTTAATCGAATATAAATATTTGACCTGAGAACAGTGAGAAGCATTTTTTTTCCACATGGATTTTTAGTATACCATTGAATAATGACTGAATACATAAGCTTAAGCAACAAAAATATTGTTTATTTTTGTTCAAGTCCAACAGACCAGTGCAATTTTTGCCATTAAGTGTAGCAATTGCATATTTAGAACTAGAAAATTTCCTCAGGGGAAATTTTGAAAGGGCCACGGGGGCTAATGCCGGTGTGTGTCCACTATGATTTATTTTTTGACAATTTTTTCTCTCCCTCTACACTCTTGCAATGATGTCACACACTGTGACACGAACATACTAGGAAAAAAAATAGGAAACAAATTGAGAAAAAAGTCTAGAAATATCTAGAAAAGCTTTAGAAAAATTTAGAGAAGGATCTAGAACAACCTAGAAGGTGATATTGAAAAAAAATCTAGAGATCTAGAGCTTTTCTAGATTTCTCTTGATTATTTTCTAGATTTTTCTTAATCCTTCTCGAGATTTTTCGAAAGCATTTCTCGATATTTCTCGATCTTTTTCTGGATTTTCCAAATATTTGTTTTCTAGATCATATTCTAGATTTTTTAAAAATCTTTTTCTGGATTTTTTCCCTAGTTTTTACAAGAGCATTTCTAGATTTTTCTAGATCCTTTTAATTTTTCGAAATCTTTTCTAGATTTTTCTTTATCCCTCTCTAGAGTTTTCGAAAGCATTTCTAGATATTTCTAGATCTTTTCTGGATTTTTCATTATCCTTCTCTAGAGTTTTCGAAAGCATTTCTAGATATTTCTAGATCTTTTTCTGGATTTTCTAGATATTTGTTTTTTCTAGATCTTTTTCTGGATTTTCCAAATATTTGTTTTCTAGATCATATTCTAGATTTAAAAAAAATATTTTTCTGGATTTTTTTCCCTAGTTTTTACAAGAGCATTTCTAGATCTTTTTCTGGATTTTCTAGATTTTTTTTCTAGAATCTAGAAATGCTTTAGAAAAAGCGAGAGAAAGATTAAGAAAAATCTAGAAAATATTCTAGAAAGATCTAGAAAGATTTCGAAAAATTAAAAGGATCTAGAAAAATCTAGAAAATGATCTAGAAATGCTCTTGTAAAAAGTAGGAAAAAAATCCAGAAAAAGATTTTTTTTTAAAATCTAGAATATTTTTTTATCCTTCTCTAGAGTTTTCGAAAGCTTTTCTAGATATTTCTAGATCTTTTTATTGATTTTCTAGATATTTGTTTTCTAGATCATATTCTAGATTTAAAAAAAATATATTTTTCTGGATTTTTTTCCTAGTTTTTACAAGAGCATTTCTAGATCATTTTCTAGATTTTTCTAGATCCTTTTAATTTTTCAAAATCTTTCTAGATATTTCTAGATTATTTTCAAGATTTTTCTTAATCTTTCTCTAGATTTTTCTAAAGCATTTCTAGATTCTAGAAAAAAAATCTAGAAAATCCAGAAAGAGATCTAGCTATATCTAGAAATGCTTTCAAAAAATCTAGAGAAAGATCAAGAAAAATCTAGAAATAATCAAGAAAAATCTAGAAAATAATCAAGAAAAATCTAGAAAAGCTCTAGGAAAAAATAGGAAATAAATTGAAAAAAAGTCTAGACATATCTAGAAAAGCTTCAGAAAAATTTAGAGAAGGATCTAGAAAACTCTCGAAAGTGATATTGAAAAAAAACCTAGAGATCTAGAGCTTTTCTAGACTTTACTTGATTATTTTCTAGATTTTTACTTTAATTTAAACAAAACACAACATAAATCACCAATTGACAAACACAGTAAAAAAAAAGAAAAGAAAAAGAACAACAACAATAAAATCACAAAACCAACCTAAAAAAGTAAATAAATAAAACAATAATAAATAAGAACTTTAACACATTAAATAACATTAAAACTAAATTAGTCAAAAACAAACATCAAACATAACTAGAATATTTCCTCTGGGGAAATTCTGAAAGGGCCACTAGGGCTAATGCCGGTGTGTGTACACTATGATGTTTTCAGTGAGCGGGAGTCGCACACAACATGCATGTTAAATTTGGGGTCGCCACTCAAAAAAGTTGAGAACTACTGGTATAATGTATGAAAGAAGAATATAATAAATGACCAATTCTTCTAATTATCACCAGAGATTAAAAAAAAAAAAATAGCTAAATAAAAAAATGACCGACACATTGACTTGACATAGAAGAAGTCTTTGCCTCGATATCCATTACCTGTTATTTGGATATCTGCTGGTTATACTGGAACACCAGACATATTGGTCATTGCCCCGAGAGGATATCCTCCTCAGACCAATAGCTTAAAGGTTTCAAGATTGAGTTTTCATTGGACAGTGTTGGCTCACTGGAGTTAGAAAATTGCTCATCCTACAGATGTACCTATCCAACTTTTTCTCCCCCGTTACTTATTCTGAAAAAATTCATGAGCCTAAGGATTGTTGTTAGTGGCATCAGGTCAGTAAGCATACTGATACTGATCAACACTACATCCAATAGTCAAACTAGGGCTGGGCTATATGGACCAAAAATCATATCCCGATATATTTAGGCTGAATATCGATATACAATATACATCCCGATATTGTTATCGCAAAGTGAGAGCAAATGTTCAGTCAAAGTCAAAGCTAAATATGACATGTCACAAGTAGTTTTATTGAAACCGTTTATTTAAGTGAACATAAATACTGTATAACAACAGGAGTACCTTTTTTAAGAATCACAGCTCCATAAAGTGCACATTTAAATAAAAATAAAAAACTTAAATAAAGGTTGACAGGGCACAATTTGAACTATATCGATTTATGCAATATGGTCGAATTCCATATCACTCTTTTAAAATATATCAATATATCTTTTATATCGATATATATCGCCCAGCCCTAAGTCAAACCCAACATCTCCTTCTTGTATCCACTGGGACTCAGCTCTATTGGGTATTGTTTTTTTCTATTTGTGCAGATGCAGATGAGTGTGCGGAAGGTACAGATGACTGCCACATCGACGCCCTCTGCCAGAACACGCCAAAGTCCTACAACTGCATCTGCAAGCCGGGCTACAAGGGAGATGGCAAGCAATGCGAAGGTAAATGTCCTTTTGCCTTCATTTTACTTCCTGTTCACTCCCTTCCCTTCATCTACTTTCTGGCCTTATCAACTCTTTGTATTTAAAATGGATCTTTGCTGATCCAAGTACAGTTGAAAGCACCCTTAGGTGTGGCTGGGATTTGAACATTAAGACACATGTGGACCTATAAATGCAGATTTAAAGCCAATTTACATCACAAGATCAGTTTTTGAAGTCATCCACAAAGAATGAATTGAGTTCAACAGATTTGTGTTGGACCAGTCAGTGGTGGTGGGAAGAGATGATCTTGCTTTCGAGTTTATCATAAACCTCCTGAACAACTTTTTTATTGAAGGCTGAAGATGAATCATGATTTCAGCAGATACTAGCGTTGTATAATTACTAGGGCTGGGACTCGATTAAAAAAATTAATCTAATTAATTAGAGGCTTTGTAATTAATGAATCGAAATTAATCGCATTTTAATCGAATATAAATATTTGACCTGAGAACAGTGAGAAGTATTATAGCATATTTAGAAATATAGTACATTTCAGAAATTCAGGTAGCCTATAGGTAGGTAGACCTTCTGTAAACTATAATACTTTGGTTTTTTAAGTAAAACACAATCCACGCTAGCTACCACACTAGCCGTGTTATGGCTATATATATATATATATATATATATATATACATGTTTTGCATTGAGGTGATACTTGAGGCTGGATGTGCTGCGGTGATATGTGAATTCCTTGTTGCATAGCAACACAACCATGCTCTTATCGATGCTTCCATCCGTTGGTTTTTTGTAACAAAATGTCCCATCATCCACGGGGCCAACCAAAGCGCTCTCATCAGCTTCTTCCTTCATGTTCACTGTGGTTTGTTGTTGTCTGAACTCATGAACGCTAGTTGGTGCTCCAGTATAATCGGTCCGCCTGAAACTCATCCAGTGAGAAACGTTCCGCGGTGCAAAAATAAGTGCGATTAAAATGCGTCAATTTTTTTAACGCATTCTTTTTTGTGTAATTAATTCATCTTAATTAACGCATTAAAGTCCTGGCCCTAGTTTTTATACTTTTGTATCAGAGCTTTCCATATTGGATCAAGAAGGACAGAAATATGTAGGCTACAGTTGCCATTCCAAAGTATCAGATCCATATTTATTCAATATTTAGGTAATTATGTGTATCGGATTGGACACAGTACTGTCAGATACCAACTCATATTGGGATTGTGGCCAAAAAAAACTTTGATTGGAATGTCACTCGCAGCATCAGTCAGAGATTCCCCTCAGATAAAATCACATGTGAGCAGGCAAGTGAAATGTAAGACACACTCAGATCCAGATCTGAAGTTTACATCTGACATCAGAGTGCCAGACGGGGCCTCTGATATAACGGCCGGTTAGACAGCTGTTTCACAACCCCCCCACAACAGGTTCTCCTAATTAATGGGGAGGAAGTGGACTGAGTGAGGGTGTCAGGGTGAGACGAGGGCAGCACCTGGCTGTGCGTTCACACCTCCACTCACTTCTGCCTCAAAGCACACCACAGCTGGAGCTCCACTGACTGCACAGATATGTTCTCTACCCCCTCCCTCTCTGTTGTATGGAGTCCTAGCTCATTCACACATTTATTTACACACACACACACACACACACACACACACACACACACACACACACACACTCACTCACACATACACGCACTGTGTAATCCTCTAATCATTTCCCATGTACCGTGCGCTCCATTGCTCATAAGAAGACAGATTGCCTTTATATAAATTATGCTACAGTCCTTTTGCAGTTTTGAAACCTTCATGAAGTGAAATTCACCTCAACTTGGGTCTCATTTTTGTAGCTTTGGTCACCATTACTATCGGTTATAGCACTGCACTCACCAGAGAGATTTTTAATTATAAGAAATAGGGTTGTCACGATACTAAAATTTTCAACTCGATACCGATACTCAGGAAAATATTCGATACTCGATACCATTTTCGATACCACAAGGATAAAAACAAAGACTCCAAAATTTAACAGAAATATTTTTATTAACAAGAAAAATGCAACATGTAAAAATTAACAGAACCACAGGTTTAATATTTATAATAAAAAACAGTTATGCAAAAAGAAACTGCAACTATGGTAACAAGCTTCAGGTCAGAGGTAGTGCAAAAAATAAATAAATACAATAAACAATAACAATTAGAACAATATCTTGAGGTTGTATGCTGTGCACAATATTAGGCAAGAGCATACCTTGGGTTTAGCTGCTTAATAAGTTGTTAGAACCCAGGTTTCTCCACGGTGTAAAAAGGAACCTGATCCATACATATGTACTCTGCCACAGCTCTGTTTATTTTCATAGCTTCTGGGGACTTGGCATATTTTGGCGGTATCGATACTTTTAAAAATGAGTATTGTATCCGGATACAATGTTTGAGTATCGATACTTTTGATAACCCTAGTAAGAAAGTCATAGACTTTTTTTCCCAAAGCCATTATCATTCTGCCATTTCTATCACCTGTCACCAAGTCGCCAATGAAACTGAATACATACAATAAATTGATCACCAAAGCATTGATCAAAGATCCTGACCAATTTCTGCATTTTTCATTAAGCAGCTATGATTAAGGATTATTGCTCCCACCTCATAATATGGCTGTATTCACTCTTTTATACCACTCGACTAGAGACAGTTCCCGGCCGGTGCCCAATTGCAGGCGGTTCTTTGGTTTTCCACTGTGAAAGAGCCAACTCCCGGCCAGAAAAACTGGTTCTACAGTGGGACCAACTCTTTGCTTGAACCGTGAATCGCTACATCAGGGGCTGGGCGGCGGGGTTATCTGACCAACGAGACCAAATCGGTGCCACTGAGAGAGACTAACTAAAATGTGTATCAATCATTTATTTGATTTGTTTACCTGCATTGTGACTGATCTGGGCGGGCTAGTGTGCTAACGTCTGCGGGCGATCGCTAGCGTGCTAACATTAGTGGGCTAGCGTTAGCTTACAACAAAGTCCAACATTAACATCTTACGTTCAGTGTTAATAAGAATGCATTCAGCCTCCATTTCAAGGTTATAATAGTTTTGGATTTCAGTTTTAGTGAGTTGGCTCGTTTTAATTAGTTTTTATTTTTTGAAAATGCTTAGTTTTAGTTAATTTTTTTTTAGTTTTAGTGTTAGTTTTAGTTTTTTTGTAATTGGGTATTTGTTGGGTGCGAGATTCAAAAAATTCACAATAAATGTTTCCTTTATTTCCTTTGTCTGATTCATCTCAGCTCTAATAAGTTTATTAAGTCATGAAAACCAGATAGATGAAATAGATTTCATATCAACCAAAAAGGTTTACGTATGAAAGAAGTTGACAGAGACGAAAACGAAGGACATTTTCACTTTAATTTTAGTTAGTTGTACTTAGTTTTGTAACCACACAATACAGTTTCAGTTAGTTATAGTTTTTAAAAAAAAACTCTTGTTTTAATTTTTATTTCAGTTAACAAAAATGTTTTTTCAATTCTAGTTTTCGTTATTTCCTTAACTATAATAACCTTGATCGATAGTGATCAAAATGATCGGCATTGATGTGTTTAGAGACATGTAGTCTGCCGTTGTTACTATACTTGTTGAGACGGCGGGGACATATACTGACCTTACAGTGACCTAATGACGTAGCTCTAGAGGCTGCCCATAGCATTAAAGACGAGCAGAAAAAATGTGTTTTACATGTGTTTGGATGCCAGTGTAGGCACACAAAGCCTGTGGAAGAGAAAACAGGTTCTCAGGGTTAGGGTTCAATTTGAGAACCAATACCAGCCTTGCAAAAGAACTAGGTTTGTGTTGGTCTGAAGTAGGATTGTGATGAAGGCAAATAACCCAAAAAATAACAAATACAAAATGTTTTTGCTAGAGTGGACACTAATTTGTCCTCGAATACAGTAAGTAAACCCAAACATGCGCTCCATGTTGTGATAGAAATGCTGAAGGATTGTTTTTAGTTACAGTAGTGGAACAGAGGCCAGCCCAGAGCACTACAGTGGGTTTATATAGTGCTAAAACAATTATACATGTTGACCACCATGTTAGTCTTATAGTTTTATTTTTTCTACTCTCTGACAAACAATGATGTCATTTTTGGTTTAACCGTCCCCTCTTATTTAAATGATTATTGATTGTGTAATTATACAGCTCTGTTGTCTTTTCTCTTTGCCATATAATATGTGATTTATTATACCGGACAGACAGGCACACACAGTCTGAACAAGGCGTCCTGAATAACAACAGATCCTCTGTCCTCTGAGAGGAGACAGCAGAGGGTTCGGGCTTTTCAGGAATATGATCTTCCTCCCATAAACCTGCTGTCTGAGCAGACCTGTCCTGCAAGCCACTTTTTATTACATCACTTCACCCAGGCCAGCACTTGAATCAGTGTATGCGTATGTGTGTGTATGTCTGAGTGTGTGGAAGCTTTACTCTGCTTCAATGGAGCTTAAATGTCAACTGCGTTTATTACATCATCGTTCCACATTGAGCATTCAGCTTCTGTGTGTATGTGTGTCTGTACAGCAGGGATCATCAACTACATTTGTCCAAGGGCCAGAATTAAAAAAATAATAAATAAATATACATACATATATATGTATATATATGTGTGTGTGTGTGTGTGTGTGTGTGTGTATATATGTATATCTATATATATAATGGCTTGAGAATATATATTTAAAATCTGAGAATTTATATTAAAACCTTCGATAAAAAACCTTTAATATATATTCTCAGGTTTCATATTCTCAGACTTTTAATATATATTCTCAGGTTTCTAGATATATTCTCAAGTTTCAATATATATATATATATATATATATATATATATATATGTATATATATAAATAAAATGTACTTTTATTGTTTTGACCATTGTTGGTTATTACTGTTCCTACTAAATTAATGCCATTTTTAATTGCCTGTATCATTGTTAACAGACTGATTAACAGCTAGATACTTATCGACAAAATGTTCTCAGACTTCCACCAAGAAGTGGTGGTAAATGGTAAATGTGATGGTGATGAAATGGAATGGTAAATGTAATCATGCTTAAATACCAGAACGCCCTCCACACATTTTCTGAATTCATTATGCTGAAATCTGCAGGCCGGGCTGGAAGCTTTGGCGGGCCGGATGTGGTCCGCAAGCCGCCGGTTGATGATTGCTGCCTTCCAGCATATGTTGCCTCCTGACTGTACACTAAGATCTATGGAGCTCTCCTCAGTTATGAGGCAACAGCTCATGGCAGGGACGTGGAATGAAGACAGATGGTGGATGGGAGTTTGACCCCTGACCCCGGTGATTAGATATGGCTGCTGTAATTGGCCGGTTGTGTTTTCCATCAACAGGCATTACAGGCCACTTTGCAGGCCAGCACCATTAGCGACTCTGCTATTCCTGGAAGCACCTGGAAGAAGCAGAGCGCCTGTGCTCGCTCCCTCCATCCCTCAGGTCTTCTTTGCTTTTTTATTGTCAGCATCATCCCAGCAGAGACTCACTCAATGGTCTAGTAAAACATACATTCGTCATTGACTTTTTTTCTCTACAATCCTCACAAATACGTTGGCTCTGAAATGTATGATCTATCCACACTGTTATCTCTCATTTGTCATCTTATCAGAGTTTTATGTCCAGAGCACCTGCATTTATTCAGAGACCTCCAGATGCACCCTTCATACTCTATCCTTGGATGCAATGTGCTATTTTTATTGTCGGCCTCTTTGTGTGGTTTGGCACTATGTGCTGATAGAAAAGCCAACAGTAATATGTGCAAAGTCAATGGTAACAAAACTAAAAGGTGGAGCTAATTGAAAATAATGAGCTGGGCAGGATGTCTCTCTACCAGCCTAATAAAACACAACATAGTTCATCGTAGTTCACCACTGAGATCCATCAACAACACTCCAATAGTAAGGATGTTAGGCTTAGTTGATTTCAGTGTGCAGTGAACTTTTTTCACACGTAAACCTTTTTGGTTGATATGAAATCTATTTCATCTATCTGGTTTTATGACTTAATAAACTTATTGGGGCTGAGATGGATCAGACAAAGGAAATAAAGGAAACATTTATTGTAAATTTTTTGAATCTCGCACCCAACAAATACCCCATTAAAACTAACTCTTAAACTAATAAAAACTAAATTAAAAAACTAAAAACTAAACTAAACATTAAAACTAACTGATTATTAACTAAAACTAATGACAAATTCAATACTATTATAACCTTGCCCCAAACTTGATATGCTATCCATGAATATCACAAATCCAGTTGTATAAGGACCAGATGTCCATTTCCATCCCTGAATCAGAGGCACCGACTTAGATGGATCCTGGAGCCACCATGATAAACAATGCACAAACTGAAGATGCTGATAGGATTGCATTAAGTTGTACACTGTAGAAAAAACAACTGTTGTTCTTACGGTAGAAAACCGGCAGCTGTAGTTGCCAGAACTTTACCGTAATAAATTTGGTGCAACTTTTTCTATTATTACGGTAAAATTATATTAGCACTGTTGATTTCACATTTAAGATTACCATTTTATTCCATTTTTTAGTGTATAAATGAAAAGTTTTTCCATCAAAAGAAACAATGTTCTGCCATATGATTGACAAGAAAATACTTTATAAATGCAGCATAAATTAAAGATTTTTCCGTTAAATATTACAGTATATTTTCGCTAGAGATATGGTGTTTAGTACATTTAACAGTATTCAAAAGGATTTTTACAAAAAATAAATGTAAAAATTACAGTGATGGCTTGTAAAAATATTAGTTTATTTTTTTTATTCACTCTGCCAGTGTATTTTACAGTGGAGTAATGTATTTAAAAAAAAAAAAAAAATACTGTTTCGGCTGATATATACATTTACAGTGTTTCATTGTTACTGAAACTGAATTAACCCATTTGTCATTTTACGGTTTTTTACCGTCATGGTTTAGCAGTTTTTCACCATAAAATCTACAGACTTTTTTTCACAGTGTACCCAGTACGATTTCATGTTTAAAAAAAAATTGATGAATGATTTATACAGTGCAACACAGCCTTAATGTAAGTCTATTTTAGGCAGCTGTATCCATCTACATTGGTAAATACTCTATAAAAAGACCAAGATCAGGGGCTGAAACACTTAACTGTAAACACATTAGAGATTGACCTCATGTCCAGTTGAAACCTTCATATTTTCTAATTAAAACACTCAAGTGTTTTCACAGATATTTCCCAGGAAAGTCCTTAGGCTCACAGTAATTGATGCATATTTGTTTGCACTTTGTTCTGTCTCTGGGACGTACAGTGCAGAAACACACAGCGATGAGAGCTGAGTGCTGAAAGAAGCTGCCAAAGAAAGCAACGATGTTAAGTAGTTTGACTTTTCACATACAAGAGAAACACTAAATGTGCTGGGTCAGGCCAAAAACTACATGTACATTTGTTAAAATTGAAACGCTCTATGTGGTTAGAATATAATGTTGTGACCCAGTAAATTTGGAATCAGTAAAATATACAGAAATTATTTTATTGCTTTCCATTTTCTGAAGAAAGCAATGGATCACATTGATGATCACATTATTAACCCTTTGATGCACAACATGGGTCTAAAGTGACCCGACAGAGTTTTTATGTACTATATCTTTGCAATAAATCACTTTCATCATTCAGTATTCCAGGTTTTCCTCAATTAGTTTGTTTTTGATCATCATTCATCCTAATTTTATGTTTTCCTTAAATCCTTTTTTAATAAAAGTCCCCTTTTTGTGTCACTACTCTTCTAATGCACAACATGGGTCAAAAATTACCCATATCTATTTTTTAGCTAAGTAGCTTGCTAAGCTAACTACTTAGCTAACTTCTTGGCTAAGTTGTTAGCTTAGCAAGCCACTTAGCCAAGTAGTTAGCTATGTAATAACACAAAATCTTTTTTTCTTCATAAAGTATGAGAGGCAAAATGGAAATAATGAAAAACAAGATATTTAAAGAATACTTTGAACATTCAATCATAAAATAAGTTGATATCAAAAGTTTGAGCACAGAAACACACAGCAGCATTAAATAACATGAATGGGAATGAATGAGGGTCATTTTAGACCCATGTTGTGCATTAGAAGGGGGTCAATATGTTATGCATCAAAGGGTTAAAGTGCACTTTAGAGGTTTCAGAGGGATGTGGCCTGTGTGGCTCCACATTGAGAAAACTCTGGCTCGCTCATGTGCTTTTGTAACGGCTGGGATTCGAGCCCTGGTGACCAAGGGAGACGACCTGTGCTCTCAGCCTCTGCTACACTTCGGCACTACAAATTAGCAGCTCGCAGGCCACGTTGTTCTGCCAGGAGCCGACTGCTTGGTAGTTCAACAGGGCTCAGCGGGATCACATCCCAGCCACTGTGGGTGTCACCCTGACCAGTCACCATGGGTGTTTCACTGCTGACCATGGGTGCGCCTGATTGCTCCCATCAGCAGTGTCCTCATAGGAGCCATTTTCTCAAGAGAATGTGTTTCTTTGAAATCAGCTCCCCACTGAAATCAGATCTGGCGTTTATGAACGCTGCCCTCTCTGTAGACTTTCCACAAGCTGATACTGCCGGCTCGTTATGGAAAAATGTGAACTTTTATCCCCGTGCTGTCAAATGAAGAGTATGTGGGAGGTGCTGTGTATCAGTCAAGGCTGCTTTACTGCATGCGTGCTTATGTGTGCGTGTGCAGAACAGTGCCAAAGTTGTCTCCTGTTTATAGAGAGATCTAGCAAAACTGTAACCGCATGTTGATAGAGTATTGTGAGCACTTGTTTACCAAGCTGAGAGTTATAAATAAAAAGGATTCTGATAAGATGAATCACAGAATCAATGAGACGTTGCTGTGTGGAGTTCAGGGCAGAAAGACTCAAAGAGCTTTGGGAGATAAGATGGCATTTCTGCTACATGAACCCATCTAAACAACAATAGGAAATGTCAAGTCTATGAAGTTCATACATGTCTAACAAAAATTAACTTTTTTTCTTTGTTTTGCCTGATTTCAACATGGTTTGTCCACTAGGAAGAATTTTGGAGTTACTGAAGGGAAACTTCATGGGAGGATTTTCCTTTTTAAAACCAGCTCTGCAAAAAAAGGTGTGTCTAAAACAAGATAAAAACACTAAATCTGAGGGAAATGATCTTGCTGCATGGACAGATAATTTCACAAGATTTCATAAATTAATCCTAGATTAAATCTAGAAATAAGCATGTTGAACGCTTAAAATAAGAAATTAACTCTTAAAACAAGATAAATTAAAGCTGCAAGCAGCGATGAACTGGCCTGAGCAGAGTGCACTGCAAATTGTTTGTTTCTTACCAAGATAAAAATAAACCCTTTAGATTTAAAGTGTTACACAATGTGTCTTGTTTTAAGGGTTAATTTCTTATTTTAAGTGTACAACATGCTTATTTCTAGATTTAATCTAGGACTAATTTATGAAATCTTGTCAAGTGAAATTATCTGTCCATGCAGCAAGATCATTTCCCTCAGATTTAGTGTTTTATCTTGTTTTTAGACAAACCTTTTTTGCAGTGAGAGCAATGAATATTGGGTTTACTTTTGGGGGAGAGGTGTATTTGATACATAGTTACAGGTTCAGTGGCCTGTTAAAAGGGATATTTTTTACAGTGTATGATGGTTCAGAGGGAGGAGTGATCTAGCTGGTTGCCATAGAGCTGTCAGAGGCCTGCAAAGGCAGCCCTGTGTTTACTCAGAATTTGTCACTTACAGGCTAATTGATTGGTTTTCATCAGCTGCCCATTGCACTGAATGGAAGCTTTTTCTCCTCCCTCTCATTATGTGTTTTAACACTAAAGCCTCTGCCATCTCCACGCTCACACAGACAAAAACAGCTGTATGGACTGCAAAAAAGCCAACTTGTATTTTTTTTGCCTAAAAGGAAATATAAATTATTGACATTTAGGGCAATAATGTAAGTTAGCACAACAAAGGAAGCCAGTTGTCTGCTCAAAAACAAGTTTGTGAGTTGTTGTAACTTATATCTTTAAGTTGGGGTTCACAACAAGGGACAATAGTTCTGCTAACTCTTATTTCTTTGTTGTGAAATGCGGGAAAGCAGTGAAATTCGGTCATTAGCGAACGCTAGCGGCTAACTGATGTTAGCGGCGCTGCTTGTTACAGCTACAAGAGTAGCCATTAGCGTATCAATGCTAACTCAAAATTGTGGTTGCAACATTAGCTGACATTTCATAGGGGCGTTACAATCGTGCCAATTCAGCACATTGCAGAAGTTAGCAGAAGTAAGGATTAAAAGTTATTACAATGTAAAATTATAAGTTAGTACAATTTGCAGTTGAGTTGACAAAAATCAGAATTCAGAGTTGAGCAAACTCAAAAACAAAACTTAAAATATTTAGTTTAATTGTCCAACTTAAAATTTTATCGAAGTTTGTTGCCTTGACATTTTGAGTTCATCCAACTTTTCTTTTTTGCAGTGTGTGTGAGATTTGTCTCAGTTGAAGCCAAAGGTTTTGTCTCAGTACTAGAGCAATTCATTAAGTATGAAGCAGGTAAAGAAAAGTGTTACTTTGAACACTGTAATACCATTCCAAAACAGTGGAGTTGCCCAAATGATTAATTCATTATAGCACTATTGAATATGCGTTTATTAGCGGTTATCATCCCATCAGTATGAGCAAGTAGGGGCCTGCTCCAGTAGGTTATAATCAGCACATTAAATGGGCTCTTATATCAATGCGTACTTTTGTTGTAACCGAAAGCGGCTGTACACTGCAAAAACTGAAATCTAAGTAAGATTAACTATCTTACATCAAAGGGATATATGCTTATTTTTTGTCTGGTAAGATAGTTCTTCTTAGTCAGCATCTTTTTATGTTCGACTGTTTCACTTGTTTTAAGTGTTTTGGTCCTTAATTATCTAAATAAGATATTACAGCTTGTTACTGAGATTTTATGACCTATACAGAGTAAATACATGCTGGAAACTAGAATATCAAAAGTTACAAAGCTGTTTCATCAACACTTACAAGTATAAAACTGCTATACCAAAGTAATAATTTCTTATTTCACGCATAACTAAGAAATCATTGTTTTATAATCAATGAAACAATAGAAGTGTGTATTGTTGTGTAGTATGTATGTAATTAACTAGTACATTGGCAAATAGCTGTAAATTATATATATTTAAGCATTTAACATGAAACATTTAACAACAACAATAAAAAAACACTTTTTTGTTAGAATACACTAATTCTAAGGTATTTTTAGGTTTGTTAAGGTTAGATATTTTTACCTGTTTTGGAATGTCTTGACAAGCCAAATTTTCTTGTTCCATTGGCAGATAATATTACTATTTTAAGCAAAGTACACCTACTTTCTGTACTTTTTTTCCTTCTTTTTGAGAGGTGGCTTTTTGCAGTGTAACTTGCGGACAACGTGACATTATGGAGTGTGAAAGCAAAGGGGGAAGTAAGGGAATGCAATCTTTGGGTGGGTGGGTCAAACAAACTGAGGACTTTCACCCTGGAGACCAGTGTTCGTCTCCTGTGTGAAACAAAAAATAAACGAAGTTATTCGAAGTATAATCACTTTAAGTTTACGTCATCCTTGCGACTTCTTCACTTTTGGCATTTAGGTCAATTTATTTTCCTTTTTAAGCTATCTTTCATGACGGCAAATCATGAACTTTTTTACCTTACCTTTGAGAAAAAGTTTTGTAGCCTAAACTGAATGAAACCGCAATCATTTTCAGTGATGAAAACTAAACTTAAAGTGAAATGTAACAGAGTTGGCTGATAGCAACCTACTGGACCTACTAGAAGGTAGAGTAGGCCCCTACTTGCATATATATATATATATATATATATATATATATATGTGTGTGTGTGTGTGTGTGTGTGTGTATATATAATATATATATATTATAATATATATATATATATATATATATTTGGGACACTGAGCAAAATCTTAATTTAAAAAGAATGGATCAAATTCAAAGAAATTTACAAAAAAGTTTCCCAGTTCCCAAGATATTTTGTCTTTGTAATGTATTTAATTGAATGAAGGTCGCAAAGGATAGAGTTCAGTGTAAGAAACATTTTAACAGGTATCTGTCATTGTGTTCAGATGCTATCTAAAGCCAAATTTCAATGTGGCACAATTACATACAAAGTCAATAGAAAGACCTGAATTGCCCGGAGAGGCGCAAATTGACACAAAGTTGGGTCTATACAGGTTGAAAATGTTTTTTCAAAGCTGCTACTTAAAAAAGCGACGAGGGAAAAAAGGGGGAGAGAAAGAACCAAAAGAAAGAACCAGTTTTTATTATCTTCTGAATTGGACAGGAACAAACTCCCACACATATGGTCAGTGTATCTGCTGCTATCTCTCTTGCAGCTAACATATGTTGCATATAAACACCAGACAGGCATGCAATCACATATTTAAACATATACATGAAACAGCCCCATAGGAACTTGAAGAGACAAAGCGTCAGTATTAGTATCAGTAGGAGTACACTCAGAAAAAATAATGCTGCATATTACTTAATTCAATCAGTTGATTTGAAAGCATGAGTAATGAGTACATTTAAGTAAAATTTTCAAGTATGTCTGAATAAATTGACTTGGCTCAATTACCACATAAAGTGAGTATATGTAACTGAAATATGATGTTAACCATATGGAAAACCTGAGCAGAAAATACTAAACAAACTGAGTAAATAATTGAAAACATTTGTAGGAAATAACTGCAAATTTGCTTATGATTTACTTAAAAATGTGTTGTACTGACACATTTTACACTTATTGTACACTTATATTTAGACCATGTAATATGTGAGTCAAATATTAATTTATTTTGAAGAAGTAAACTTAATTTATATATTGATATTTTACACAAAAATTCCTGCTGGAGTTCTACTAATGGATTTTGATGTAGTCAACTCAAATACTCATCATGATGATATTCAGCATTTTTATTTAGTATGCATACCTAAATATTAGTGTCACATTTACAGGCTCCTTGAATCATTTCTTAGAGTGTATTAGTGAGGCAATGCCAAGAAAATAACAAAGTAAAAACTAAAATAAACTAGAGACCATCTCTTCCTTATAACCCCAGACTCCTGACACCTTTGGTTGGACCACACCCATCTTCTAACTTGGCCGTCATTCTGATATCAGCTATAGACCTGTACAGTTTGTGAATGCATCTTGCATGCTTTGATGCTATATACATATAACACCTGCAACAATAGGTGTCTCCAGGCCTACATTTCAAATAGCCAAGACATGAGGAATGTGTGGATATCTGCATGAGTAAAAATTATGGCACAAAGTACTGTCTCCAGCCCTTGCTCTGGATGAAAGAAAGGCTGCAGCAGTTAGGGTGAGAGGACAGACCTGTGAATATGTTTTAGTGTGGATAAGTGTAGCCTCAGTCTAGGGCTGGGTGATATGAACCAAAAGTCATATCCAGATTTATTTAGGCTGAATATTGATATACAATATATATCCGGATATTTTTATCGCAAAGTGAGAGTAAATGTTCAGTCAAAGCCAAATATGACATGTCACAAGTCATTTTATTGAAACCGTTTATTTAAGTGAACATAAATACGGCTTTTTAAAAAAAAAAAATCAAAGCTCCATAAAGTGCACATTTAAATTAAAAAATATCTTCAATAATATATAGCCTATGAATTAAAATAGGCCAATCTCAAGTTGCCTATCAATTTAGGTAAAAGTATGTCTTTATAGGAGTATTGTGATAGAGTATAAATGCTTTTGCAAGGATGTGATTTTTATTTTTTATTTTTTTTTATTTTATTTTTTCTTCTCTTTAATTTATTTTTGTTTTTTGAAACCATTTTCTTTCTTTTTATGTTTTGATGAAAATACTTGATATGTTTACAAAATGCAGAGCAACATGTATGTGCTGTTTTGTTTTTCTTCAAATAAAAAGTTTAATAACAAAAAAAAAATAGGCCAATCTTTTTCTGAAATAAATATATTAATATGAGAAAAGAATAACAAACATTACAAAATAACTAAATATGACAAACCCTAGTAAGGGCAGCATTTATATAGAAAGAAAGAAAAAAATTAACTGTATTGATATATATGATATGGTCTAATTCCATATCACATTTAAAAAAAAAAAAAATCGATATATCGCCAAGCCCTACCTCAGTCTGAGCATGGCATGAGAGGAAAAAAGAACAATGGCGACTAAAATTTAGGCTGTATCCAATCGTAATCAGCATACTCATAGCAAGACCTATGTCCTTGGTCATTGAACAGACAAGTTGTGGGTAATGAAACATGAGCACCTCATGTGACTGCTACTTAATTGACATTGGAATGGTTACATCACAGGTTTTTCTGGGATTAGTATAGGGCCACACCAAGATTATAAAAGGTTTACTTATGAAAAAAGTTGACAAAGACGAAAACGAAGGACATTTTCACAATAATTTTAGTTTGTTTTAGTTAGTTTTGTAACCACAAAATACAGTTTCAGTAAGTTATCATTTTTTTAAAAACTCTCGTTTTAATTTTTATTTCCGTTAACGAAAATGTTTTTTCAATTCTAGTTTTCGTTATTTCGTTAGTTTTCAACTATAATAACCCTGGGCCACACTGCACCTTGCGTTTTGTATTTTCGTAAGATTGGAACATATTATTAAAGATTCCTTGCCTGCTTGATACTGGATGCTACATGCAACTCCTCTCTGACTCTGTCACAGTAACGAACACCTGACCTGCTTTACAGAGACACAGAGAAGGAGCATCTCACGGGAAGAGCGGATGGTGAGGGAGACGACGCAGGTGGGAGGGTGAGAGGGAATTGTGGCAGACAATTACTAGGCCATTGTCTGCCTGGCGTCTGCACCTCCGTCATCAGTCAGCCCCTCTCCTCACTGGCTAGCTTCAGAACCACACACACCTCAGTTCAAACACTCACAAGGACATAAAAGCAGCACACCCTGCTCAGATTCTGTCCATGCACCTCCCTCCCTCTCCTGTCTCCCTGTCTGCTTTGTCCAAGCTCAGACTCAGTGGAGCAGGTCAGAGTCATTGAGGCTCAGGTTTTATATATAGATACAGTGACCTCATGCCAGCATCTCCAAGCCGCTTCCTCGTCAATCTTTGACAGATGATGTCTGGCACTGCAGGGTGGAAACGTCACTCAGCTTGGGAAGAAATTCCCTGCAGCTTGGTACTGACTTTAGCTTTCACTCTCACACAGCTGAGCTTTAAGTGTGCGTTGGATGTGCAGACAAAGACCTGCGTTACGACTGTGGCTTTATATCATGAATTAATGTTTTATTTCGGCTACAAAAAAACAAAACAAAAATAAAATAAAATAAAATCATGTTTTTACAAAAGAATCCATCAGACAGCAACCGGAAAACGAATAGGCTGAAGCCCCAAGGCTTATTTTTGCCTTTCCTGTACCATCTACATGTATACATTATATACATTACATTAACTGAATAATTCACATTGTTACAAAACACATGATACCTTAAACTGAAAAATCAAATTCAATCAAATTTCATTGTAGCCCTTGATCATTTTAGACGTTAAAGTCTTTTTGAAAACTAACATAGAATTACACATCTTTATTTCATCATTTAGTCCATTATTGTTTAATTTTACACCCAAAACTGACACACATCTGTACTTGAGATTAGTTCTGACTTTGTGAGTTTCAAACATTAGCAACCCCCATAAGTTATAAATCCCCTGTGTTCATTTAAAAATGTTTTGAATACAAACAGGAATTGACATGTTTTGACAAGAGATTTATGTATGTTACATAATGAATGTATGCAGAACTATCACTTAGCAAATGACAAACTCTATTGTCATTGTACAGAGTAACAAGTACTAGGACAACGAAATTAGCCATCAACCTGTCCAAATGTATACTTAAAACACACATACAATATGACAGAGGTGGGCAGGACAGGGAGACAGAGATGGAAGGAAAGAAATGCAGATCAACGTGAGGAGAGGAAAGGAGGAAAAAACAATCAAAAAAACCTCAGCAACATAAGCGCATATGTAACAGATGGACTCAGGAATCACTTTTTACTGTTTATTCCTGCAGAGGACAGTTAAAACACATTGAGCTGCCTCTGGTTTGCACTACACATCTGCTCCCCTCATCAGTGTAAACAGCACTGTGTATTTTAATGATTGAAAACAAAGTTAACAAAATTAACACTTAACACTAATCCGGTCCTGCAACTGTCACAGCGCTGGTCACAGACCCGCTTGTCTCGCTGGGGGTAAAAGTCTTTTTGTGCTCAAAGGCATAACGCAGCATTGTAATTCCATGGTTTGGGATCTACCAAAACTGTCTTCAAACCCAGCATTCTTCCTAGGGGGCCTGGTGCATATCAATTCTTTTTTAGACAGCTGCCTCCAATCGGGGTTGATAGGAATGGTGACACTGAACCATACTGTAAATGTGCTTTAAAACCAAAACTATAAGAGAACAAAGGCTGTCAAGCTGCAGAGCTGGGTGATAACATGTGTGCATGTCAAGTAAGTTCCCTCAGTCACATTTCATGTGTAATTCAATGTGGATATGACAGTATAATTTAATGGAGCTGTTTTACAATTACAAATTGGATATACCCTTCTGCACCCATACTCTTAACCCCACTCGTTTGCTTCACACTTGTTTACTGTTTTTTGATCCATGCATGATGCTTCCCTCAACAAAGGGCAGACGTTTAGCACCATTTACTGGAAACTAATCTGGTGTCGCTTTAAAGTACACAGAAAAAATGTGGGGGCTTACACATAAAAGTTGCAGAGATTACAAATAGCATCCCCTCCTTTCCCTTTCTCCTCTACTCCCTCAGCCCCTTCACTACGTCTGTCCCGTTAGGGGGCGTGGGGCCGTCAGCGAAGGCGCCTAATTCACTTGATGAGACGTGGAGCATAAACGATTCCCTGGCAATTAGAAAACGTGCGTATGTGAGCGGAAGCAGCAGCCGGTCTGAAGCTGTCGGGGCACCGCTGTCAGATGTCAACAACAGCTCAGGGGCAGGAAGTGGCACTGTTTGGGGCCAAGTAGACCCTACGAGGCACCTTCCTTCTCCCTCCACCAACCTCCCCCACCTCCCTCTAATCTCTTCATCACACATGCACCTACACATGCTTCAGTCCTTCTTTCCATTACCTCAACACCGTAATTCAACCACTTTATCCTCCCTTATTTTCACATGACAATCAGAAACACTAGAATAGTTGGATTAAATTGGCTGAATTCCATTTATCATATGCTTTACATCAGGGTTTTATCCATGTGTTTTGATTGACTAACTTATTTATTATAAGTGATTGTTTGGGACTAAAAGTAAATCCTAGACTCATCAAACAACAAACTGTCATCACATCTTGCCCCTCTTAAGGGTGGACTGGATCCATCTTTGAGTGTAGCCATTCATAACAGCTATAAATACTTTTGCCTTCAGATGTGGTCAGACAATAATTCGTATGAAGAAGTTTGTTTTAGCATACTTCGGCCTCAAGACAGAGAGAGAGATATTGTGGTATGCACTATACTGGAACACGAAATAATGAAGTACACAGAGTTACCATGAATGGTTACTGAGAAGCAATGTAACTTTGAATGGCTATTTTTTTCAAACAGAGTCTGGTACAGTACTCACTAGACATCGAATAAACTGAGGTTCATTACATCACTTCCAAAACAGCTTCTGTCTAAACCAAGTATTCAAAATAGGGATGGGCGATATGGCCCTAAAAGATTATCACGATATTTCAGGGCGTTTTTTGCGATAATGATATTCTTGACAATATTAAAAAATACTGAAAAATATATTTTTTTTAAATGATTTTTTTAGTCTGTATAAATAAATAATAAATAAAAATCAATCATAAATCTAAAATGTAGTGTAAAGTGCAGCAACAGTTGCCAAATACAAATTTTTTTACAAACAACAGGGTTTGTTTCCCATGTGAAAACAAAAGTAAACGATGTGATTCAAACATCACTTAACTTCTGTGCATCACGTTTTTTACGTAACTATGTCACTTCCAGTAGTCACGTCTTTTGGATTTTTCATTAGTTTAAGTTTTAATTTTGTTGTGATTTTTTGTTTTCTCATTTGCCTCATCTCTTAACCCTTAATAGGGCACTCATTGAAATACTTGCAAATTCCAAATGTCAACCCTAGAGAATATTGGAGGATATTACATACTGCCAGAATGTGTAAAAAAAACAACATATGGATCTGGGGGAGGGGGGTCATATTCTGAGAAAAAGTTTACGAGATAAAAGAGGCAAATCTACAAGAAAAAATATGCAGATTTATAAGATTTAAAGTGATTAATCTGCAAGAAAAAAAGTTGCTTCCCCCCCCACTTTTGTCTCGTAAATCTGCAACTTTTTTCACACAGATTTGCCACTTTAATCAAGTAAATTTGCGCATTTTTTCTTGTAGATTTGCCACTTAAATCTAGTAAATTTGCAACATTTTTTCTTGTAGATTTGCCACTTTAATCTAGTAAATTTGCAACTTTTTTCTCCCCTCCCAGGTTTGTTTTTTTATTTTTATTCATACTTAATATGCCCTAATATGCAACCTCTTTCCTCTAACATCCAAACCCGCTCGTGTCCTAGCCACCTGTACACTAGATCCGATACCATCCAATCTCCTTCAAACCATTTCCTCAGCAGTAAATACCTCAATCACACACATCATCAACTCCTCATTTACAGCTGGTGTGTTTCCCACCACCTTCAAATGGGCCAAGGTGACTCCACTGCTCAAAAAACCATCACTGGACCCGACACAAGTGAGCAAATACAGACCTGTCTCACTCCTACCATTCCTTTAAAAATTCTGGAGCATACAGTCTTTCCGAGAACAACCTGCACAATCCAAATCAGTCTGGCTTCAAACAGGGTCACTCTACTGAGACTGCACTCCTGTCTGTAACAGAATCACTGCGTCTGGCTTGAGCAGCTGGTCAATCATCAGCTCTTTTGTTGCTAGACCACTCTGCAGCTTTCGACACGGTTAACCACCAGATCCTCCTCTCTTCACTCACAGAACTTGGTATTTCAGGTTCTGCCCTCCAATGGTTCAAGTCCTACCTATCAGGGAGATCTTTTAGAGTATCTTGTAAGGGAGAAGTGTCCAAACTACAAAACCTTTCCACTGGGGTGCCTCAAGGATCAGTACTAGGCCCCCTTCTCTTCTCAATTTACACCACCTCACTTGGCACAATCATCCGCAATCATGGCTTGTCATACCATTTTTAATGCCAATGATACCCAGCTGTTCTTTTCTTTCCCACCAAACGACCCCACAGTCTTGGCCTGCATCTCCGCTTGTCTTGTGGACATCTCCACATGGATGAGAGAACACCACCTTCAGCTCAACCTCTCAAAGACGGAGCTCCTCGTCATCCCACCCCGTCCGACCTTATATCAGCCTATCAATCTTCAGCTTGGATCCATGCAACTTGTGCCCACAAACTCTGCACTGATCTTGGGTGTCATGATTGATGACCAACTGACCTTCAAGGTTCATGTATCCTCAATTGCCCGATCTTGTCGATTCACCCTGTACAACATCAGGAAAAACAGACCCTACCTGACCGAGCAATTGACACAACTCCTGGTTCAGGCCCTCATGTTATCCCGTTTAGACTACTGTAACCCTCTACTGGCGGGTCTTCCTGCTGCACCACCAAGTCTCTGCAGATGATCCAGAACGCGGCTACATGTCTTCAACCAGCCCAGGAGAACACATGTCACTCCGCTCCTCATCTCTCTGCACTGGCTCCCAGTCACAGCCCGCATCAAATTCAAAGGCTTGTCTCTTGCCTACAAAAGCAACAGGCACAGCCCCTTCTTATCTGAACTCCTTTGTTCAGGTCTACAAACCCTCCCGTCCACTACGCTCCTCCAGTGAAAGACGTCTGGCTCCTCCACCACTGAAGGATTCTACGTCTCAAACCAGACTCTTCTCCTCTGTAGTGCCCCGGTGGTGGAACCAACTACCAAACTCCATCCGTTCTGCTGAGTCCTTCTCAATCTTTAAGAAGAGACTGAAGACCAACTCTTTACTGAGCACCTTCACTCTTGATCTACACTGACGACCACGACAAGTATCACACTGACTGCTCTTGCGACCTATAAAGCACTTGTGTCCTAATGGACTCAAACTTAACCCATAGCATTTACTCTTGCTATGTTTCTTGACTTCATCCTTGCTTGTGTTGTATTAACTCTCATTTGTACGTCGCTTTGGATAAAAGCTGTAAAATTATATTGTAGAATTGTTTTAAAATTTAGTTAATTTTAATTAATATTTAGAGTGAGTTTGGTAGTTTTAATTAGTTGTTTTTTTTGTGGAAAATGCTCAGTTTTAGTTTAGTTTTAATGAGTTTTAGTGTTAGTTTTTTTTTGTAATTTGGTATTTGTTGGGTGCCAGATTCAATAAGGTCACAATTAATGTTGCCGGTCTTCCGGTTTGGCAATGTAGGAGACAGACGTAAGGTGAAGGGGCTTCCGATCAACTCTCTTATTAACCTAGATAATTGAAGTATTACACACATATTAAGCGTCGCGTCGGTGTAAACTTACTTATAAACTACGCCAGGTAATATACTTATATAGTTGCTGAACCCTCACGACGGCGAAATGGAACCCAGACACACCATAGCTAGCAAGCTAGCAACAATGGCGGCTACGTCCACCGCCGCGGAAAAACCTGGCGACAGTAAGCACAGAGATTCTATTTCCATGTCTGACCTGATTACAGAACTATCTAAGCAATGGACCAACTTCAGGGAAGATGTGGCCACATTAATCCAAGAATCAATTCAGCCTCTGCAAGCTTCAGTGGATGGGCTACGTGACGAAGTTAGCTCTTTTCAGGGCCGACTCGTAGCGCTGGAAACCCTGACAGGTGAAAACTTTCAACGGATCTGTGAAGCTGAAGCTGCCGTTAAATCCCTTCAGGCCACGAACGCAACCCTGCTGGACCGCCTTGAAAACCTGGAAAATAGATCTCGTAGAGCCAACCTCCGTATCCTGAATGTGCCTGAAGGTTGTGAAGATGGCCATGACCCTACTATTTTTATTTCAAAGATGCTGAAAGACGTCATGGGGATAACGTGTTCCCGTCCCCCCCAGAGCTGGACCGAGCGCACCGCGCAGCTGGACCGAAACTTGCAGCAGGACGACCCCCACGGCCCTTCATCCTGTGTTTCCATCAGTACCAGGAGAAGGACGCCGCTCTGAGATGGTCCAGGCAGCACGAAGTAAAGTATAAGGGCATCACCTTGAGAATATACCCAGATCTCAGCACCACTCTGGCTAAGAAAAGAGCGGCATTTAACGGCATTAAACGGGATCTTTATCAGAAAGGAGTGCCGTTCCGCCTGCTTTTTCCAGCCCGATTTAGAGTCACTTTTGACGGAGAAACCACCTCTTTGAGACACCAAAAGAGGCCCTAGCGTTCTACGATCGCCGTATTGCAAAGTAAGCAGCTACCCGCAGGCTCGCTGCGTCTGGGGAAGTAATGACATTGACTTTTATCCTGTGGCGATCCTGCACGACTGCGTTCGGGGAATTGACTGCTGACTCTAACAAGGGGGAAAAAAGGAAAGAGACAGCGTCATAACTCAGCCTGTGTGTTTCTTTCAACTTGGACTACTTTTGGTTTTGGTTTCTCCAGGCTCTTGGGACTCAATGGGTAAGATAAAAGTAAGAATCCATATGTGAACTGTTTACTTTAATTTTCAATATCTACCCACATAATGTTGGATTGTGTATGGTCTTGTTAGATCACTACCATATTATTTTAATGGCCTATCTTGTTTTATTTTCTGACTAACTTATTTAAGGCCAAGATATTAATAACTTTAAGTTAAAGGACCATATATTTAGTTGCTCTGCTAAGTGCTGCAGCCAGATAGCTGTACGGTTAATTTAATTTTAACTGGAGCCCTGGCCACTGGTCACATAAAAGGTTAATTGTGATGCTCGTATGGTTAAGATGTTACCCTGAAAAACAGCATATTTGCATACATATGCCACAGTTTATAACCACAGTTACTGTTTGGGTTTATAGATTAATAGTGTAATTCCTGCATAACTTAAGTTGATTGGGAGCCCTTCAAAGTTAGTTAATGAGAGGGTGATCTATCGGGAGATTTACGAGTTAGGTAGCGAATTGCAGTTTGCTTCAGTTGGGGAAGCGAAGGCAAATTCAGTGCTGTCATATTGGGTTATATGGGTCATTTGTGTGTTTTTATTTTTTATTTATTTTTTCATTTTGTGGTATTTTATTTTGTGGACAAGACAACATGCTTCCATATGGTGGGCTTTCAAATGAGGTCACTGAGACATGACAGCCGTAAAACTGAATGACTATGTCTGACTTATCAAGCAGCAATGCAGGAGTGAGAGGTTCTGCAGTACGCTTTACTAGTTGAAACGTAAAAGGCATGAGAGGACCGGTGAAACATACGAAAATTTTTGCCCATCTTAAAAAATTAAAAACAAATAGCGTTTTTACAAGAAACACATTTGGTAGCAGCAGACCATATGAAACTTAAAAAACCATGGGTAGGACAACTTTACAATTCACAATTCAACACCAAGGCAAGAGGAACAGCGATATTAATACACAAAAATTTACAGTTTACTCTTAACGAGTCCATATCAGACCCACAGGGCCGATTTGTCATAGTGACTGGCTCCCTCTTTAATATCCAAGTTGCACTTGCTTGTATATATGCTCCTAATTGGGACGATGCCAGCTTTGTATCCAGACTCATCTCCGTTTTACCCAACATGAACTCTCACCGTTTTGGACAAGCCCATTACACTCAATGAAGTCACCAGCTCTATTTCAGCTATGCAAAGTGGCAAGGCCCCCGGACCAGACGGCTACCCAGTCGAATTTTACAAAAGATTCTCACCCAAATTAGCCCCTCTGTTACTTGAAATGTTTAATTATTCGCTGGATCAGGGAGCCTTGCCACAGACCCTCACAGAAGCTAATATTACACTTTTGTTAAAACCTGGCAAAAATGCAGCTGATTGTGGCTCCTATTGGCCCATATCACTTCTAAACGGAGATGTTAAGATACTAGCCAAGCTTCTTGCTATTAGGCTGGATACTGTTATGATGGACATAATCTCGTCAGATCAGACAGGCTTTATTAGGGGCCGCCATTCTTTTTCTAATATACGCAGGCTCCTTAGTGTCATCCACTCTTCCGCATCCTTGGAGACTCCCGAGGCGGTGGTCTCCTTGGATGCGGAAAAAGCATTCGATCGGGTTGAGTGGCCCTATTTATTTGCAGTATTAGAAAAATTTGGATTTGGGCCTAAACTTATAGCCTGGATACGACTGTTATATGCATCACCTAAAGCAAGTGTAATTACTAATAAATTGTGTTCTCAGTCCTTCTCACTGTCCAGGGGTACTCGGCAAGGCTGTCCCCTTAGCCCACTTCTCTTCGCCTTGGCTATCGAACCTCTCTCTATTATGCTGAAAACCTCACAACACTTTAAGGGAATCTACAGAAAACAGTTAGAACATAGAGTGTCCTTATATGCGGACGACTTATTACTTTACATCTCAGACCCAGTGTCATCTGCCTCTGATATTGTAAACATGTTACACCGATTTGGAAGGTTTTCAGGATACAAATTGAACTTTTTAAAAAGTGAGTGTTTTCCAGTCAATAACTTAGCCCTCCAAATTACAGGAACAGATTTGCCCTTCCCTCTCTCTAGATCAGGATTTAAATATTTGGGAATTAATGTTACCCGTTCGTTCTCTGGTCTGTATGACAAAAATTTTACTCCCCTGATTAACAATCTCAGATGTGACCTTCAGAAGTGGAGTGTTCTAAACCTATCCCTGGCAGGGAAAATAGCATGTATTAAAATGAACATATTGCCGAGGTTTTTATATCTCTTTCAGAGTATTCCAGTCTTCCTTCCGAAATCATTTTTCAAACTTGTTGATAAACTGTTGTCATCATTTTTGTGGGGTAACAAACATCCCAGAATTCGTAAAGTATTCCTTCAGAGGCATAAGACAGAGGGGGGTATGGCTTTGCCTAATCAGTTGTATTATTACTGGGCAGCAAACCTTCAAAAAATTGTTCACTGGATTCAAAGGCCTGATGCTGATTGGTGCCAGCCAGAAATTAATGCTTGTATATCATCTTCACTTCCTGCATTAGCTACCTCAAAGCTCCCCCTCTCTCCTAAACAATACTCCTCATGTCCTATTGTAAACTCCACCTTAAAAATCTGGTCACAATTTCGACAAAATTTCAATCTGACAGACTTCTCTCTCAATAGTCCCATCTGCAATAATCATGTTTTTCTTCCAGCCAAATTTGATCCTGTCTTTGTCCAGTGGCAGAGGGCAGGCTTAAGTAAATTCAGTGAGCTCTACATAGATGGAACTTTTGCCACATTTGATGCTCTCTCCACCAAGTTTAATTTACAGCGCTCTAACCTTTTCCGCTATCTTCAGATCCGCCATTTTGTTCGTACCATCAGCCCATGCTTTCCTAATTTACCTCCAAAAAAGGGAATAGATATTATTCTACAAATTCCCATGCACCATAGAGGTCTCATCTCAAAAATTTATAATAGTATCACATCATTCAATAAAGTGACGCTCGATAAGATCAGAGCAGACTGGCTAGAGGAACTTGGAATAAATATATCTGATGCAACCTGGGATGATGCACTATACAGAGTAAACGGGTCGACCTCATGTGCTCGCCTTGGCTTAATTCAGTTCAAGGTTCTCCATCGAACCCATTATAGCAAAGCCAGACTCTCTTGGATTTATTCTAATGTCAGTGAAACATGTGAACGTTGTCATATAGCTAAGGCTGATCTGACCCATATGTTCTGGTCCTGTAATAAACTGTATAATTTTTGGACTATGACATTCCAAACTCTATCTGAAGCTTTTAGCAGAGATATCCAACCTAGTGTTGAAATGGCTATATTTGGAGTCCCAGGACCCAGGAGAGGGTTCATCAATGACAAATAAAATTAAAAATGTGCTTGCTTTTTCAACTCTCCTTGCCCGGAGAAGAATCCTGTTAGAGTGGAAATCAGCACATCCACCCAAAGTCTCTTCCTGGATGAAGGACCTGATTCTATACCTTTAGTTGGAAAAGATAAAGTATTGCATTAGAGGGTCGAACCAAAATTTCTATGAAGCATGGGCCCCTGTATTATCTTATTTTGAGAAATGTACAGCCCTCCCACAAGATTAAAAATTAAAAGAAGGCAAATAGCCTATTTGTAATGTCTTGATGTCCACTTCCCCCCCCCCCTTTTTTCCCCCCCTCTTATTTCTTTATATGGATGTGTGTATGTATGTATGTGTACATATATATGTGTATATATATGTGTGTATATGTAGGTGTGTATGTATATATATATATATATTTTTTTTTTTTTTCATTTTAGTTTATCTTTATTTAGATAGATATTAGATTTATTTTGTATTACAATATTATTTTAACCTTGTATATATTTACATGCCTGTAACTTTTTATTTATTTATTATTTTTTATTTTCCGTATTGACAGCACGATGGGGATGGGTGGGGGGGAAGAAAATAAGAAAAATGATGGGTTGAATATCTGTGATCAATACTCATTTCTTCAAATAAAAACATGTTTAAAAAAACAAACAATTAATGTTGCCTTTATTTCCTTTGTCTGATCCATCTCAGCCCCAATAAGTTTATTAAGTCATAAAACCAGATAGATGAAATTGATTTCATATCAACCAAAACGGTTTACGTATGAAAAAAGTTAAAAGATGAAAACGAAGGACATTTTCACTATAATTTTAGTTAGTTTTGAAACCACAAAATACAGTTTCAGTTAGTTATCGTTTTTAATAAAACTCTCCTTTTTAATTTAATTTTAGTAAAGAAAATGTTTTTTTCAATTCTAGTTTTCGTTATTTTGTTAGTTTTCATTAACTATAATAACCTTGGTCACGTCGTCCTTGAAACTACTTCACTTATGGCATTTACATGCATTTGTTTTCATACTATCTTTGATAACACCTGAAAAACTTTTTTGCCCTTAACTTAGAGAAGTGGTTTAGTAGCGTAAATTCAACTAAACTGCAGCTTTTTTTACAACAGTAAACTTTAGGTTTATGTTTAATGATGCATCTATCTTCTACAACCTGTAGGGTCGCTATTTTCGGCCGTATTATATGCACACAAAATTGGATTTTGGTGTATGCATTACATGTAATTTGAAAGCATAGAGTTGTGTTATTTGTCTGCAGATTGATCGGATCTGGTAGGGTTTTGCAGCAAAGAAAACCACTGGTTTAGCTGAAAAGTACAGCCAAAACAAAGAGAAGAAGATGTGTTTTCAAATTAAGCCAACTTAGTGTGAATGTAGTCTCATTCTGCCTGTTTTAAACCATTCAGGCACCAATTAATCACCTGCTGCTTTTCATTCATCCTCAGTGGTGAGGTTCTTTCCCCCTTCAGTAGTTCTAGCCTTTACCTTCTCCCTTCATCTCTGACAGATGAAAAGCAGAGCACAGAGGAAGGGCCACATCGTGCTGAACTACGCCATCAGAGCTGGCAGCACAGCAAAGTGTCCAAACAACCTTTCTCCAAACAGTCGCCCATTCCAGCTCGCCCTAATTGGTTGCAAATGCCTTTTAGGATGAGCCAGTGATGGCCGTGGGGAGTTTGTATACACAAGACTCAGGCTCTTTAATTCCCCCATGATTGTTTTTTATGTTTTCCATACCTTTAAGATGAATACTGGCTGTTCTTACATACATGCAGCTCAATTAAAATAGTTTTTTAGGTCAGTTATATTGAAGAAGGCTTTTTATATAACAGTTTTCTATGCAGCATTGTACAGAGATAGTGTTCCTTTGTCAGAGATCAGACAATTAAAATACCCTGATGTGTGCTGGCCTGTGTAATTGCTTCTGGTAAACATGTCTGTGGCACTTCATAGTGCAGAATGTGGCATTGATTTGGCTTTTGTCATGATGGTTTCTAACCAAGTGAAACCTCTTAGATGAAGATCTTTTCATGTTTATGTCTGCCCACTTTTGGACTTTGCAAAGCGTTCGTACCCGAGCCCTAATCACAATGTAAATCATCTGAACGGAAGTGTTTAGCGAATATAAGGTCTATGCGAATAGTGTGGTAAACGAGTGTGTGTTTCATTGTGTGTGTTGCTTTTAATGTGTGTGTTGCTTTTTATGTTCTTTTGTATTCTTGTTAATTGGCATTATGCATGTGTGTTGTTTTCTGTGTGTGTGTTCTGGTGTTAGTGGCTGTGCGTGCTGTACATTTGAGAGTTTTTGACTGTTTGTATATGCTCAGTGTCCAGGTCTGTGTTATGTCCACATGCAGGATGTGGAGGCCGAGAGCCCTGTCTGTGTGTTTGTGTGCATGTTGTTCATCGTCGCTGTGTGCCAGCGTCCCATTCCTGCTTGGAGCCTCCGGCCTCCACCCATCCATCAAACCTTAAGTCAACGACAGTTTTTCATCATTTCCTGAGAAACTCTGTGATCCAAACAAACAATGTCTTGACTCAGATGTGAGGACAATTTTGATGTTGAAATCCACTGCTGAGCTAAAGTTTCATCTAAAGATCTACTTCAGTCACACCAGTGTCGACCACACACACTATCACACCCACCATGTCTCCTGGAAATTTTGTGGACATTTACACTGCGAAAACCAACTGACAAAAAATGAGAAATAAATAACTAGAATTCAGTAAATATATGCTTGAAACAAGTAAAATTACCTGCCAGTGCAGTAAGTAAATGTTTCTTTGTAAGAATTCTTTAAGTAAGTAAAAATATCTAGGCACTGGAAAAACCAATGATGTCTTGAAATAAATCCAAATATGGTAAATGGACCTGGGATGATGGGGGGGGGGGGGGCACAGCAGCAGGTGACGAAGTGCCACCATTGGCCAGTAGTGATGGTGAGTGTAGAGTGGACCAGGAGAGGAGCATTCCCATCTGGGGCCGAACCAGATTCACAGCAGTGAGACCAGCAGGAGTGATGCCGAGCAGGACCACAGCTTGACACCCTGTAAAAGACAGAGCAAAGAAAAGTGCAAGTACTCTGGAAATACATACAATAATACACAGGACAAGATGATACTATCCGTTGTGCCATGATAGTCCTAGGGAGTTGACAAACCCCTGTCCACACCACCACTGCAAGTACCATGCGGCCCCTACCAACGAATAAGGCTGTGACGAGCCTCACTCACGCCGTACAAGCACGCTCAGTGTCGTTGGTCCCGCATGGCATTCTTAGCTAAAACATCAAAACCAAGCGGCCCTCCCCAACGGCTAAATGTCGTTGGGGAGCATGGCATTCTTAGCTAAAACATCAGAACCAAGAGGCCCTCCCAACAGCTAAGGCTGTGTCGAGCCTCACTGCCGCCGATAATATGCGCTCAGTGCCGTTGGTTCCACATGGTTTCGAATGGCATTCTTAACTAAGAGTGACAAGTTAGCAAAAACATCAGAAGCCCAGCCCTAACTATAGGCTTTGTCGAAGAGGAAAGTTTTAAGTTTACTCTTGAATAAAGAGAGGGTGCCTGCCTCCCGTACTAAGACTGGGAAATGATTCCACAAGAGAGGAGCTTGATAACTGAAGGCTCTGGCTCCCAATCTAGTTTTAAGGATTTTAGGAACCACAAGTAACATAGAATTTTGGGAGCGTAGTGCTCTAGAAAGGTAATATGGCATTATGAGGTCTTTAAGATATGATGGTGCCTGACCATTTAGAGCTTTGTAAGTAAGAAGAAGGATTTTGAACTCAATTCTGGAAACAAAAAGACACATGTTCTTAAAATAAGCACATGAAACTATGGTAAGTAGGTAAATTATACTAAAAACAAGACAATTAAGATACTACTGATAGATATAAGAAGAACATACTTGGTAAGCTTCATGTTTTTTGCAGTGTCCTGATTTGTTTTTTCAAATACATGTTTAAAAAGGGGTGCCTGAAGTAAGTCTTTTCCATTAGAAAAAGAGGAAAAGAGTACTGGACAATAATAAGTCGTTAAAAATAAAAATAATAATAGTAATAATAATAATGGATGTTCAATTGATTGATTGATTGTGCTATATTGCAAGAAAATATTTGTTCAGTGTTAAGTTTGCTTAGCCTAGAAACCAATCGAATCTGCAAAGCTCATGTTTTATTTGCTCTGGCAGATGCCTCTGGCCAGTATTCTATTCCACAGATATCATAACTGTGTGGGTGTAATAGAATGACTGATGTCCTTACTCAAACAGCCAAACCATGCAGCACTGATCAAGTACAAATCAAGATTCCGGTTTTAGAAACACATATAATACCATTCAGTCAAAATCCAGTATAGCATAGCTTGTCTTGTTTTTGGATCTTATGACATTAGTAGTTGCACTGCAAAAAACATGAAGCTTACCAAGTATTTTCTTCTCATATCTAGCAATAGTATCTTAATTTAGGGGTGCACGATTGCAATTTTCTGGCCGATCACCAATTTTTAAACAGCCTGACCTGCTGATTCCAATTTTGGCCGATACCGATTTTTTTATAACTCACAGCTGAACCTTCAATGTTTGAATCTTATTTTATTGAGAAACAATAACACAGCAGTATTTTTCTTGAACAAATAAAGGAAATCACAATGTCTGAACTAGTTAATAAAATATTGAGCTTAAAATAAATAGCAACAATTTACAGGACAAACTAACAAAAGAACTGCAACCAAAAATAAAGTGGTTTTTGGTTTTGTTATAGTACAACATACATACAACTAGGGATGGGCATCGATTTTCGATTGTTCAAGTAGTCATTAAATCATAAAAAAAACGAATATTCATCATATCTGGAAGAAAACAAGTTGTATTACTGGTGATTTCCGCACGGGGCAGCGTAGCATTTGATGATACAGTGTGGTGGGCTAGATGCCAAGCTGTAGAAGAAGAAACAAACAGAGGAGAGGGTTTTCCAAGGTGGGACAAGTTAGTCCCCAGAGGGATTTAGAGACTCTGGAGGTGACGTATGGTTTTCACCGTTGTTAACTGTGCACAATGTCAGCAGCTGAAAGCAGCATGGCTAATGGCTAAGTCTCCACTGATCATAAACATAGTGATCGTGAATTAACCAGGATGCTAACTGTGCACAAAGTGTCCGGTGCTTGTTGTAAACAAACAGAGATCGCTAAGTGAACACATACACACATGTGTTTGGCCGTTTGCCGATCCAGCAAAATTAAGGAAATCGGCGCCGATCGATCGGTGCACCGCTAGTTTTGAGTATAATTTACCTACTGACCATAGCTTTATGTCCTAAGAACATGTGTCTTTTTTTGTCTTGTATAGTTAATAAAACCTAAAGTTGTCATTTTGTAACAAAAATGAGTCAATAACCTCTTCACACTGATTTCAGTCTTATGTAAAGACTTCTTTTTAGGATTGACATATTGAATATGGTGAGTTTTTACCTAAAATATTGGCTCCAATTGAGAGTTTTAGTTGCATGTAGTTTAAATGCTATTTCAAAAGTATTTTCTACCACCAGTATCTACCCACAGATACTGAAATGAGAAAAAAACTTGCTAATTTCAAGTATTGCTGGCATTTTTTGTCAGTTGGTTTTTGCAGTGTGTTTTGTAGCATTTACTATCAGCCCTTTAAGTCGGGGATGACCTCTCAATTTCAGGTCAAAGACTACTTTTTTAATTAGCTTTTTAATAATTAGCGTATAGCTCAATGTTTTAGCCGTTTTTTTTTATAGCAGCATACTCTTACAGAGGTTATTCCACACCGAGAGGAAGGGAAGTGCTGGTTGTAATTCCTGCCAGTAATTGTTAAAACTAAAACACCTTGTAATATTTATTATTTTTAGTTGATGGGTTTGTATTTTGTGATTTACCATTGGATTACATAAGTGCAGGAAGCAAGGAGGGGAGGGGGCTGCACTGCAAAAAGGTGTGTCTAAAAAAGAGATAAAAACACTAAATCTGAGGGAAATGACCTTGCTGCATGGACAGATAATTTCACTTGACAAGATTTCTTAAATTAAGATTATTACATTTATAAATAAGCATGTTGAACACTTAAAATAAGAAATTAACTCGATCTTCTTTTAAGAGTTAATTTCTCATTTTAAGTGTACAACATGCTTATTCTTGATTTCATAACCTTACTTTAAGAAATCTCTTTGATTTATTCTGGTTTTCTGGTTTTACATGGTTTTATTCTGGTTTTATGTGATTTTATTCCGGTTTTATGTGGGTTTTATTCTGGTTTTATTTCCGTTTTATGTGGTTTAATTTGGTTCTATGTGATTTTATTCTGGTTTTATGTGATTTTATTCTGGGTTCCTTCTGGTTTTATGTGATTTTATTCTGGGTTCCTTCTGGTTTTATGTGGTTTTATTCTGGTTTTATGTGATTTAATTCTGGTTCTATTTCATCCTTCCTGACTGCCAGAGGCGGTGCATAAGCACTGGACGCTCTGGCGGTCATCCAGGATTCATAGAACCGTAGTTACATACGTAACTTTCGTTCGATTTCATCCTTCCTGACCGCCAGGGGCGGTGCATAAGCACTGAATGACTTTGTCTTGCGCATACAGGTCGAGTAGTTATACCATCAAAGTCACCTGTGACCCCCTGATGAGGCTATATTTTCCGGTGTCATCAGAAGATCTGTTCCTTTGTTTTTCTCGCGTTGCAGGTATACTACAGCTGTAGTGTCAGCGTATGCAAAAAAAAAAAAAAAAACCTTACTGGAGCCTCTATAGCCGAAGCTAAGTAGTTAGCAGCTTGCCGCCGGTAGCTTTGTGACCAAGCCGTTTCGGTCGGAGCCGCGAGGAGCTCGCCCTCCAAAGGCTGCGGCAAGCCGTCCTCCGGGACGCGGCGTGCGGCCGCTCTCACCGGCACTGTGAGCACCCTTCCTTCGGATCGTCATACATCCAAACAAGGTTGGCCTCTCGGCTGGGTGAGTAATTTGTCTCTTTATTACTTGACGGCAGTGTATCCGCTCCCTCTCCCAGCATAACGGTGCGCCATGGTGGCTCACAGCAGCGTGTTCGCTCATGTTGACTTGAATCTCAGAACGCCTGGCGGCTGTTTCATTGATTTAGGTGACCTGTTGGTGACGGCGGTGTTTTCGCCCCCTCTCCCAGCATAGGCCGGCCTTATCTTGTTTGTGTTAACTGAATTATTACGGTAGACGACTCGGTCGTACCCGTGCTGCCTTCAAGGTACCGCTTTTCTGTTGGATTTGAGTTAACTTTCAGTTTGCAGTTAGCAGTGCTATTTCCACTGGCTGGAACTGCATAGTTATTGGATTGTTGTTATTTTTGAACATCATTCCTTGTTTGGGTTTAACCGGAGGTTCATTGTTATTGTATGAAATAAATAAATAAATACTATATATAAATTTAAAAAAAAAAAAAAACAGGAATACAGAGGCTGCCTTTTTTCTTTGTACAGCCTTTTTGGTGAAGGCAGTGTCTTCGCTCCCGCTCCCAACATACGCTGCTTTGGTGGTGTCATAATTGGCGGTTGCAGTTATGATGACCACTTATTGTTGCTCTGCCTGCATGGCCCTTCTGCAGCCTGAGGATGGCCATGACCTTTGTCCCTCATGTCTTGGCCTCGAGCACCTGAGGGAAGGTCTTTCAGAGAACCCGTGCATGAACTGCAGCCTCATGCCCCGAGCGGTACGGGCTGCTAGGCTGGCTGGGGTGGAGCAGCTTCTGGGTGGTGTGTCCTCGCCAGAAGTATTGCCCCCAGCCCAGACCCTGCACCAGACCCGGCCCAGTCGGCTGAAGCGCCAGGCCGCAGTGGCTGAAGGCGTTTCCTCCAGGAAGGTGGCCAGGGTGTCTAAGCTGGCTTCCAGGGTGGACCAGCTGACGGCGGAGCTTCATCAGATGAAGTCCATCTTTTTGGCTGTCCAGCCTGAGACTGGTGCAGGGAGTGCGGGTACGCCTACTCCTTCTGTGACCATGTCTGGCCCAGAGGATGACGTCCTCTCGACCACGGCCTCGGCGACTGCATTCAGGGAATATGAGGAAATCACAGGCCCTCAGGACACCATCTCCCATGCCTCAGGGGCAGGATCCCGTTCCTCGGCTCACAGCTTGGAGGGGGGATCAGAGGGTAGCCCCATGGGGGCTATCATTCGTACAGCCCTGGCCCGTATACAGCTCGACATGTCACAAGCCCAGCTGCCTCCAGCAAGTGCTTTTTTTTTAGGCGTGTTCCGACCCAGACTGCCTATGCCCTCTGTCATGCAACATCCGATGGCCGAACCCTGGAAGCCATGCAAGATGCAGCCAGGTTTGGTCTGGGTCGCATGCCAGCTATTGAACAGACAGTGGCAGCGCTCATCGTCTCTCCCGATGAGGCACTGTGGTTGGATGCCAGGTGTCCATCTCCCCAATGTCATGTCACAGACGGCCTTTTGTCTAAGGCCTATGATGGGGCAGCTCGCATGGGTCGGATAGGCAACTCCATGTCTCACCTTATGCTTGCTCTTTCGGCATCCCTACAGGAGTCCACGGTCGACTCTTCAACTGTGGATTTTAGTGATGTGTCCCTGCAGGCTTTCGCCCTTATGTCCAGGGAACTGGGACGGCTGATGTCTACACTGGTTCAGACGCGCCGCCAGGTCTGGCTGGCCCAGTCACCCCTCTCGGAGGCGTGCAGAAGAACCCTCCGCAGTGTCCCAGTGGAGCCAGGGGAGTTGTTTGGATCGGCTGCTCTGGAGGCGCTGGAGCGGACCGTCCAAGCCAGGCAGACCAGACTTAGCCTGTCTGGGTTACGTAGAGGCACGCCTTTTCCTGCTAGGGCAAGGGGATCACCAGCTGCCCCACAACACCGTGCTCAGCCTCAAGGTCGCGTTGGTGGCCACCAGAGGTCCCCTCTTCCAGCGCAACAGCCCATGCAGCGCACGACCCAGGACTTTCAGATCCCTGAATGCAGGCCCTTGAGACAACCTCGGGTTACTGAGAGTAACCGGGTGCTTCCCTTTGGTATCTCACTGTCCCCGCGGATCTTCACCCGGTGTGTGGCTGCAGTCCTTTCGCCCCTGCAGGCGCAGGGCATGAAAGTTCTTCCATACCTGGACAACTGGCTGGTGTGTGCGCCGTCTCAGTCCCGGTCTGCTCTAGATACGGCTGCTCTTCTGGCTCACATGGCCCAACTGGGTCTCACGGTGAACTTGGAGAAGAGCTGCTTGGTCCCCTCCTGGAATATCACCTTCCTGGGTGTGGTTCTGGACACTGTCACCATGAGCGCTTGTCCATCGACACAACGGGTGTCCGATATCTCTCGCCTCCTCCCTCTCTTCCGGTTGGGCCAGCGGCTGCCCTTCCTCCAGTTCCTGCGCCTTCTGGGCAAACTAACGTCTGCTGCAGCCATCATTCCCTTGGGCTTGCTGTCACTACGCCCCCTCCAGAGGTGGCTAAACAGCTTTCACTTGGAAGCCAAGTGGCACAGGCACAGAAAGATTGAGGTGTCTCGGCGGTGCCTACTGGCACTGTCCCCATGGAGGAAAAGGGCGTTCATGCTGCAGGGTGTGCCCATAGGCTCTGTTCCATCTCGCCGGGAGACTGTCACAACGGACGCTTCCCTCTCAGGGTGGGGCGCAGTGTGGCAGAACAGGACAGCGCAGGGGCGATGGTCTGCTCTGGCCCAAACAGACCACGTCAATGAACTGGAGCTCCGTGCTGTACATCTGGCGCTCAGGCACTTTCTCCCCCACTTGGTAGGGAGGCATGTGCTTGTTCGGTCGGACAACATCTCGACCGTCTCCCACATAAACCACCAGGGGGGCACCAGGTCGGCACGGTTACTACACGTAACCAGGGACCTCCTTACTTGGGCAGCCCCCCGTCTAGCCAGCCTAGGGCAATGTATCTCCCAGGGAGACAGAACGAGGTGGCGGACTCTGTCTCGAGGCAAGCCCCCCCCCCGGGGGAGTGGTGGCTTTATCCGGAGGTGGTTCTCAGGATTTGGGACCTCTTCGGCAGGGTGGAGGTGGATCTCTTCGCCTCAGAAGAGACGACCCATTGCCCCCTCTGGTTCTCCTTGATGGAAGAGACCAGCCCACTGGGGCAGGACGCCCTCGCACACGAGTGGCCGGTAGGCCTCCTCTATGCCTTCCCACCAGTCCCTTTGATTACAGCGGTACTTCAGAGGGTTCTCCAACAGGGCCACACACTGCTTCTGGTGGCCCCTTTTTGGCCAGGAAGGACATGGTTTCCTCTGCTGCACAGCCTCTGTAGCAGCAAGCCATGGCGCCTCCCCGACAGAAAGGACCTCCTCTCTTAGCCGAGGGGCGGAGTCTGGCACCCCGACCCTTGCTGTCTGCAACTGTGGGTTTGGCCTCTGCAGGGCCGAACCCACTGCTGAATGAATGTACTGACTCTGTGTGTAGAACTGTCTTGAACGCCAGGGCACCCTCTACCCGGGCACAGTATGAGAACAGGTGGCAGCTGTTCTCGGCTTGGTGTTCAGACAGGAGTGTGGACTCTGTGCGCTGCTCTGTGCCCGTTATTCTCGAGTTCTTGCAATCCCTCCTGGATAGCGGGCGGCGTCCCTCTACTCTGAAAGTGTATGTGGCTGCTATTTCGACTCGGCACGATCGAGTCGATTGCAGCGCTGTGGGGGCCACAGGCTGGTGACCCTCTTCTTGAAGGGTGCTCTGAGAATGAATCCCCCACAGGCACCAAGAGCTCCAGGGTGGGACCTGCCCTTGGTACTGTCCCACCTGAAGGGGAAGGGGACGATACATCTGAGCTGTTATGTCCTCTGCGGGCTTTACAGGCATACATTGGGAATACTGCAAGTGTACGCCAGTCAGACCAGGGTCACGCGCTGTCGAAGCAGCGCTTGTCTCACTGGATTGTGGACGTCATAACCCATGCATATGAGGCACGTGGTCACCCCCTGCCACCCGGGGTGAGGTGCCACTCTGTCCGGGGCGTCTCCGCGTCATGGGCAGCTCTGAGAGGTGTGCCCCTGGAGACCATATGTGCTGCGGCCTCATGGGCGTCGCTAAGCACCTTCACCAGATTTTACCGGGTGAATGTTGCCACTCCTCACCCGCTGGGTGTGGTCCTCCTACCAAGTTCCTCTACTTCCACTCAGTAAGGTGAGTAGGTGGGATTCCGCGTGACTGTTTTGGTATGTGTCCCTTTTTGGCCAGGAAGGACATGGTTTCCTCTGCTGCACAGCCTCTGTCGCAGCAAGCCATGGCGCCTCCCCGACAGAAAGGACCTCCTCTCTCAGCCGAGGGGCGGAGTCTGGCACCCCGACCCTTGCTGTCTGCAACTGTAGGTTTGGCCTCTGCAGGGCCGAACCCACTGCTGAATGAATGTACTGACTCTGTCTGTAGAACTGTCTTGAACTCCAGGGCACCCTCTACCCGGGCACAGTATGAGAACAGGTGGCAGCTGTTCTCGGCTTGGTGTTCAGACAGGAGTGTGGACTCTGTGCGCTGCTCTGTGCCCGTTATTCTCGAGTTCTTGCAATCCCTCCTGGATAGCGGGCGGCGTCCCTCTACTCTGAAAGTGTATGTGGCTGCTCTTTCGACTCGGCACGATCGAGTCGATTGCAGCGCTGTGGGGGCCACAGGCTGGTGACCCTCTTCTTGAAGGGTGCTCTGAGAATGAATCCCCCACAGGCACCAAGAGCTCCAGGGTGGGACCTGCCCTTGGTACTGTCCCACCTGAAGGGGAAGGGGACGATACATCTGAGCTGTTATGTCCTCTGCGGGCTTTACAGGCATACATTGGGAATACCGCAAGTGTACGCCAGTCAGACCAGGGTCACGCGCTGTCGAAGCAGCGCTTGTCTCACTGGATTGTGATCATGCATATGAGG
This sequence comes from Centropristis striata, assembly GCF_030273125.1. Classification (NCBI taxonomy): domain Eukaryota; kingdom Metazoa; phylum Chordata; class Actinopteri; order Perciformes; family Serranidae; genus Centropristis; species Centropristis striata. Next base: position 14,484,332 of record NC_081538.1, on the reverse strand, counting down.
CACGTGGTCACCCCCTGCCACCCGGGGTGAGGTGCCACTCTGTCCGGGGCGTCTCCGCGTCATGGGCAGCTCTGAGAGGTGTGCCCCTGGAGACCATATGTGCTGCGGCCTCATGGGCGTCGCTAAGCACCTTCACCAGATTTTACCGGGTGTATGTTGCCACTCCTCACCCGCTGGGTGTGGTCCTCCTACCAAGTTCCTCTACTTCCACTCAGTAAGGTGAGTAGGTGGGATTCCACGTGACTGTTTTGGTATGTGTCCCTTTTTGGCCAGGAAGGACATGGTTTCCTCTGCTGCACAGCCTCTGTCGCAGCAAGCCATGGCGCCTCCCCGACAGAAAGGACCTCCTCTCTCAGCCGAGGGGCGGAGTCTGACACCCCGACCCTTGCTGTCTGCAACTGTGGGTTTGGCCTCTGCAGGGCCGAACCCACTGCTGAATGAATGTACTGACTCTGTCTGTAGAACTGTCTTGAACGCCAGGGCACCCTCTACCCGGGCACAGTATGAGAACAGGTGGCAGCTGTTCTCGACTTGGTGTTCAGACAGGAGTGTGGACTCTTTGCGCTGCTCTGTGCCCGTTATTCTCGAGTTCTTGCAATCCCTCCTGCATAGCGGGCGGCGTCCCTCTACTCTGAAAATGTATGTGGCTGCTATTTCGACTCGGCACGATCGAGTCGATTGCAGCGCTGTGGGGGCCACAGGCTGGTGACCCTCTTCTTGAAGGGTGCTCTGAGAATGAATCCCCCACAGGCACCAAGAGCTCCAGGGTGGGACCTGCCCTTGGTACTGTCCCACCTGAAGGGGAAGGGGACGATACATCTGAGCTGTTATGTCCTCTGCGGGCTTTACAGGCATACATTGGGAATACCGCAAGTGTACGCCAGTCAGACCAGGGTCACGCGCTGTCGAAGCAGCGCTTGTCTCACTGGATTGTGGACGTCATAACCCATGCATATGAGGCACGTGGTCACCCCCTGCCACCCGGGGTGAGGTGCCACTCTGTCCGGGGCGTCTCCGCGTCATGGGCAGCTCTGAGAGGTGTGCCCCTGGAGACCATATGTGCTGCGGCCTCATGGGCGTCGCTAAGCACCTTCACCAGATTTTACCGGGTGAATGTTGCCACTCCTCACCCGCTGGGTGTGGTCCTCCTACCAAGTTCCTCTACTTCCACTCAGTAAGGTGACTAGGTGGGATTCCGCGTGACTGTCTTGTACCCCTTTTTGGCCAGGAAGGACATGGTTTCCTCTGCTGCACAGCCTCTGTCGCAATAGAACGAAAGTTACGTAACTACGGTTCTATGAATCCTGGATGACCGCCAGAGCGTCCAGTGCTTATGCACCGCTTCTGGCGGTCATCAAGGATTCATAGAACCGTAGTTACATACATAACTTTCGTTTTATGTGGTTTTATTCTGGCTTTATGTGGTTTTATGTGATTTTATTCTGGTTTTATTCTGGTGTTATGTGGTTTTATTCTGGTTTTATGTGAATTTATTCTTGTTTGATATGGTTTTATGTGGTTTTATTCTGGTTTTATGTGCTTTTATTCTGGTTTCATGTGGTTATATTCTGGTTTTATTCTTGTTTGAAGAGGTCATTTCTTATTTTAAGCATACAACATGCTTATTTTTAGATTTAACAATTTTAATTTAAGAAATCTTGTCAAGGGAAACTTACCTCTCCATGCAGCAAGATCATTTCTCTCAGATTTAGTGTTTTTATCTTGTTTTTTTTACCTTTTTTGCAGTGTGCTATCAGTGACTTCAACTGTTGGATAAACTTAGGGACAGGTAGACAGACAGTCAAACTGACAGACAGACAGGCTGGCAGGCATTTAAGCTAGCAGGGATCTAAGTGGAATGTTGACAGACAGCAGCCATGGTGTAAAATGAAATGAGAGGAGGCAGAAAGAGAGAAAATGTCCAAGTGACTTTGTATTCATCAAAGTGACACCCTATCTGCAACAAGGAAGAGACAGAGAGAGCAAGACGATCCATGGACAGATCTAGCAAGACGTCTAGGTGCCAGAATCAAGAAGCCCCGACGGATACCTGCACTGTGTCATCCTCAGTACAGAGGGGAGGAGGAGGAGGATGTGGGTTGGGGTCTTCCTCGCTGCCTGCCGGATCTCCTGCTGTTCACACGGAGGGGGAGGAATGTTTGTTTAAGTGGCTCCGCATGGCAACCACTTGTGAGCCGCTCCTGTGAAAGCCTCCGCTTGCTCAGCATGGGGGTGGGGAGGGTGCATCCCCGGAAGAATAAACACTGGCTGACACTTTCCTCTCCCTCCTCACTCCGCCCCATAGACTGTATATGAATAATGGACGTAGTCACCGTGATGTCACCTATTGGTTTGTGGACTGCCCGTTGGAAGCATCGAGTTCAAGATTACACTCGTTGCCATCTTGCGTCGCCATATTGTTTCCGATACAGGGAGCAGACCATATCTGGACTGTGGAGGAGCGAGAGGGATCTGATCACTGACTACAGCCTCTCTACACCTCAACCTGACTGAGAGAAGCTGCTGCTAATTCATGTTAGCATTAACTGGAACATTAACTGGGATGTTAGTTTTGGCTAGCAACAAACAAAATATTTGTTACTGACCTCAGAAAAATGAACAGCGACTCCTTGGAGTGTCTGTTAGTCCAACCAAATGCTGAACAAGACATTTTTACTTAACAAAACGTTCAAATAAACTGTCATTAATTGAAAATACAGTGAAAGGCTCAAAGTTATGAGACCAAATCGGTAAACGTCCTCTTTTCTATCTATACAACGTTATATTTAACTTTATTGACACGTTGCCGTGGATACGCATTGTTCTGCTTCTCTCCTGATGACAGCTCGCCTTGTTAGTGACCTGTCAATCAAAGGTAGCCACACCCCAAATCATACGATTTTTTATTTTCTATTTTCTTCTAAATGAGACCATTATTTGAACTATTGACATCAAATTGTCTTGAAGATTTTTACTAGTGATTGAGACCATAGGGTTGTCCTGAAAAAAAATTCTGAGGTAATAAATCAAGTGAGAAGTTTTGCACTGAAATAATGGGCAGATTTTTTTGCAGCCAAACTTAGCCCCCTCTGCTGGAATTTTCGGTAGATTGCAGACTTAAGGCAATTCCTGGTTTGCCTCCCTCCTCAGACACGGAGGTTGCCGCCTGCTCCGCCCCCATCCCCTTTCCTCAGTGTCCCCATCACTGCACTGTAACACTGCAGGGTTCATAAATTAAATGGCATTAGAACAATCATCATCCATGACCTGCTGCCTCATATCTCCATCTTTTTGTAATCTCTTTCCCCTTCTGATGACAGATTGTACTAATCCTGTCATCAGCCACTTTATTAAGTGCTCTGACTGATGTCCAGACATGAGTAATGTAGGCAATCTTCAGTTTCCTAAGTTGTTGAAGTTTTTGTGACACAACCACCTTTCTTTTTCAGACATGGACGAGTGTGAGAACGACTACAATGGAGGCTGTGTCCATGAATGCATCAACATACCTGGCAACTACAGGTGCACCTGCTACGATGGATTCATGCTGGCCCACGACGGACACAACTGTCAGGGTAAGAACAGTCTCTGTGTGTGTGTGTGTGTGTGTGTGTGTGTGTGTGCGTGAACTATGTGAAAATGGATGAACTGTTGAGAAATACATTGAGGAAACCTTTAAAATTAAATTATCTGACTTCAACACAAAATCCTCACCTATTTCTCTGCGTCGATCGTTTGATGGGGAATGATGAGCAGGAGACGTCTGAGTTCTCAGTTTAACTTAAATTTTATTACAATACGTCAATAAATGTGCAGAGTCTCTGGGTTCAAACTACACGTCCCTGATTACACATAGGCTGATCAGTTCATTAAGTCTGGACCAAGCTACTTTCCCTTGAACCCTTTTTTATATCCTAACAGAGGTTTAATAAGAATGAAGGTAGATCTCGTCCAGAAGTCGCCTCCTTTCAATCCGCTGATTTGTCAGTTTATTCAATACGTGGACACGTCATGTCACCAAGCAGAGAAGACGGTTATCTTTCTGCTCAGCACATCATGTCTGTGACCTGACCTGTTAACAAAACTTTCAAAACACAAACTCCTACCTTTATATGACCTGCAGAGATATTATTGGAGACACAGATCTTTGCAACAAAACAATAAAACATAAAATATATCTTTTTTTATGATTATAGAATCTTACTCTAAATAGGGCAGGTGAAGTTTAAGCAGATGGAGTACATTTATTTAGTTTAATCATAGTTTTGAAACAATATCAGCACATAATCATTGTATAAGAGCATCTTGCATGCACAGAGAGGGCACACACACACACACACACACACACACACACACACACACACACATCGTGAATTACGCACACGTAGATAGTGACATTCATCACACAGAGACAGACAACAGAGACAGAATAAGAGACAGAATAACAGATTATTCTAACAGAACTTGATAATTGATTGATAAATTGACTCAAGGGACTATGTACAAAATAGTCGTGTCCTGTCATTTTAATTCCATGTGCCAGTTGATCCTAATTAGCAGGTAAAGGCCCAGTCAAACTCCATAAAAGGGCATGTGACCAGTGGCAGTTCTAGACCAATTTTACTGGTACCAGTGTTTAATCAGAGGGGCACATTAGCACATTAAAAAATGGCAAAGATGATATTTAAGCATTCAAAGTCTTTATTTTAGCTCATTTAAACATCTCATTTAAGTATATTTGGAAGATACAAATACATTGATTTAAATAGTGAGAATCACCAACAATAACATTTATTTTGTATGACAATGACATTTCTCAAAGTCAGAATGATATCTATCTATCTATCTATCTATCTATCTATCTATCTATCTATCTATCTATCTATCTATCTATCTATCTATCTATCTATCTATCTATCTATCTATCTATCTATCTATCTATCTAATATTTTATTGCACAATTAAACTACTGTACAATGTACACATTCTGGGTTCCTTTTGTATGGTAATGGTAAATGGACCTGCACTTATATAGCGCTTTTCTAGTCGCTTTGCGACCACTCAAAGCGCTTTACACTACAGACTGCGCTCATTCACCCTTTCACACACACATTCATACTGGTGGCAGAGGTTACCCTAAACGGTGCCACCTGCCACCATTGGGAATTCATTCACACACCGATGAACGCAGCATCGGGAGCAATTTGGGGTTCAGTATCTTGCTCAAGGATACTTCGACATGTAGGCTGCGATGGTCAGGGATCGAACCACCAACCCTTCGGTTGGGGGCCAACCAACTCTCCCAACTGAGCCACAGCCGCCCGTTTTGTATACAATGAGATATTGTTTGAACAAAATAAGGTTAGAATTGTTCCATTGTTTATCGTTATAAATTGATCATTTTATTAATTTGACACAGGGGCCACAGCAGGGGCCAAAGGTTTCTTCACAGGGGCAGTGGCCCCTGTAGGCCCCTGTGTAGAACCGCCACTGCATGTGACTGACTCAAGAATGGCCGAAAAAGTCTAAAGAATGTGAGCACTGGACTCCAAAATAGCATGTGTAATTAACAGGATTGAGATGTCTGCTGTGTCTGAAAGTTAATATGTTATTATGTGAGCGTCTGAGTGTTTTTGTGTGTGTGTGTGTGTGTGTGTGTGTGTGTGTGTGTGTGTGTGTCTATGCATATCTGATTCAGTGTATAATTGTGAATAGATGTCTGTCTGTGCTTAAGAGAGCATGCTTAAGGGTGCATCATGGATTTGTGTGTGTGTATGTAAGCCCGCCTGGCTCAGCTTGCCTTTCTCCGGAGAGTCCCTCTGTCATCGTTTGGCCTGTTTCCATGATCTGTGCTGTTTTGTGCTTGTTTCTCTGTTCTGTTGAGAGGGCGGAGGGGTTGAAGAGTTCTCCTACAGATATCTGGCTGTGCTTTATTATTGACAGATCCAGCCCATTTAGCCCCAGCACTGCCTTATTGACTTAGTGTTAGTCAGAGTAATGTTTTTTCTGCCCATGCAACACGTTGTTCTGCACGGATGTGCTCCAACACATTTCATCCCGTCAGCCCTCCGCCGATGACTGACGAGAGAAAAATCAAAATCAGAAAGATAAGAAACATGTCGTTTTGGATGCCCCTGTGTCTTTGGTGGGATATGTTTTGGCATTTCTAAGTGCTGTAGCTCATTCGTTGAGCCTTTGGAGAGATTGAGTGAGAGATTGAGTGCTAAAAGCAGCAGCCAGCAGTGCAGAGTAGCTGCTGAGTTGTGGATTCACCTCACAGGGACGACTTTCAGACAGCTGATATAAAGCAGAGTTAAATACGCCTCAGTGTTCCTCCGTGCACAAACAAGGGCCAAAGATGTTAAATGAAAACACGATTAAAATCCCCAAAGTGTGGTTCCAACTTGCCTCTGTGATTTCTATTGGATGAGTAAAAGTTTGAAACATTGGCTGAACTAATAAAGTAATGTTTTACAGAAGTTAAACTGTCATCAGTCACAAATATGATGAGAACAAGCTTTTCTTCATACCACAATGCCAAACATTCAAATATTAAGCACTTAGTATAGTTCTGTTTTCTGTTTCAGTTCTTTTGTTACCAGGTTTAATTTGGCCTTTCAATATTAATTTAGGGAAATTAAAGAGACATCAGTCACTAATGTAAAGTCTTTTTACTGACTGTCTGAAAGATCCACATCATAGCACTTTGCTCACTGGCTCATTAGCCCTCTGGAGTCACCAAAAGCACCAAATCATGACTTCTTCATCACATCCAGACTAGAAAACAAAGCAGCATGGAGCCCTACTGTAAATTTACCTCTAAAGTTCTGGCTGTAAACTCCATGAGGCCAGTTTCAGTTTGATGATGATATACCAAGTAAAACTGGAGACAAGCTCACATATATTTAGTATAAAATGATAGAACTGGATGGAACCCTCTTATATGTTATATTTGACACCTTTGTTCACATTTGCAACATTTAAAATTCTTAATTGAGCGTGATAGTGTTTTCAAAATAAAAAAAATATTCAAAATCACATTTTATGTTGGACTAAAAGACTAAAGAAGACACAAAATTACTAAAAAAAGACACAAAATTACTAAAAAAAGACACAAAATGACCAAAAAAGTCATAGAATGACCAAAAAACCCCACAAAAGACACAGAATAACTAAAAAAAGACACAACAACAGACACAAAATGACCAAAAAAGACAAAAAGACTAAAAAAAGACACAAAATAACCAAAAAAGTCACAAAATTACCAAAAAAGACACATAATGAGAAGACAGAATGACCAAAAAAAATCACAAAAGACACAAAATGACTAAAAAAAGACACTAAGACACAAAATGACCAAAAAAGACACAAAATGAGAAGACAGAATGACCAAAAAGATGCAAAATAACTAATAATGACCCAACAACAGACACAAAATGACCATAAAAGACATGAAAAGGATTCAAAAATGGACAAAATAGCCCAGGACTCCATAGAGTTAAAGCAATGCAAAAGACATGGGAGTCACTGATAGAAACAACAGCTTAAATCTTGGTTAACCTGGCTGAAATATTTTCCTACAAACCCTTTTAATGTTCATACAAAAAGATGATGTAGAACATATGCACATGCATTCTGAACAACGGAAGTGGTGTTGTTCTCCAGTCGTTCTGACTGACAAAGAAGTATTCATAAGCATTTACAAACTGTTCCCAGCATCAGCATGTCTGCTTGTTGCGCATACGGTTGTACACTATTCCACCAGTGGACTAAGTTTTATAGGATTCCAACAGGATCGCGACCATTTCAGAGCAACCGTCGGCGTCTGTGGCTGCAGACGGTTAAACGTATAGACTGGAATGAGGCCATAATGAAAAATTGTGTTTTATTTTGCAATGATGCCTCGCCTGCAAATTAAACACAAGCACGTTTGTCTAGCTTACCGGGCTACCAGGCTACTCAATCTAATGCCAGCTTTCAAACTTTAGCTGCATTTGATTACTATTCTACATAGTATAGACAATGTAAACAAGGCTTCCCGTTAAATCAAAGTAGATTTATTGTAAGTCGCTTTGGACAAAAGCGTCAGCTAAATGACATGTAATGTAAAAAATGTAATGGAGATAGATACCTTACCTGATATAAAGTGGGTGCTGCAGACGCCAACATTTTTGATTACATGGATTAAAGTTAAAAAAAAACTGAAATGAAGACTGAAATTTTATTATCGCTACAGCCAAGTCACGTGCAGTGTGTGAAACATGTTCCAGGTTAGGTTACTTGACACCTGCTTAAGAAATACTAATGCATAAGAAATCAGCACCAAATGCAGCCATCACATTGAGATGCTCAACCAAAAAAAGACACAAAATGACAAAAAAAGGACACAAATGACCAAAGAATATTACAGGAGGATTTTACACAGCTCTTCTATTGCATCTATTTTTTTTTTGTCTTTTCAATTAATTTAAAAGCTTGTCTTTACTCTCTAAAATAATCAAGCATCTACATCACTTTTAATTCCATGTTTTTATTTTCTTTACTATTTCAAGTAAACCTTTTATAGAAAGAAAATGGAAATAAAAAAAATACATCAACAAACAGCCCGAGGATTACATAACAATGGGTGCAAATCTCTATAGTGCTTTGTCTTATCAAAAAAATTAACAACAAACAGAATAAGCATCAAACAAACAACACCAACTTAGCGATCTCTGTTTGTTTAGAACAGTCAGAGCAGTGTCAAATCCATAGACTGTATATAAATAATGGACATAGTCACCGTGACATCACCCATTGGTTTGTGGCCCGTTGGAAGCCTCCAGTTCATAGTTACACTCGTCGCCATCTTGCGTCGCAATCTTGTTTCCGATACGGGGAGCAGACCATATCTGGACTGTGGAGGAGCGAGAGGGAACTGATCACTGACTACAGCCTCTCTACACCTCAACCTGACTGAGAGAAGCTGCTGCTAATTCATGTTAGCATTAACTGGAGCATTTACTGGGATGTTAGTTTTGGCTAGCTACAAAACAAAAACAAAATGTTTGTTACTCACCTCAGAAAACTGAGCAGCGACTCCTTGGAGTGTCTGTTAGTCCAACCAAACACTGAACAAGACATTTTTACTGAACAAAACGTTCAAATAAACTAAGTGAAATTAAGTGAAAATACAGTGAAAGGCTCAAAGTTATGAGACCAAATCGGTAAACGTCATCTTTTCTATCTATATAACGTTATATTTAACTTTATTGACACGTTGCCGTGTATACGCATTGCTCTGCTTCTCTCCTGATGACTAGCTGCAGTGCAAATTTTGTTTAGTTTTGGGCTGCTTGAGCTAAGGTGGGCCATGCTGAGAGTCTACCGTAAAGATTGATTGATTGCGGGGAATATAGGACCATTTTCCAGAAAATGGGTCCTATGCTCCCTGGTATGTATTGCTACAGGGGAACATAGCACCCTTTTCGGGAAAAACTTAGAACATAGGATCTTTTTTCTAAAAAAGGGTATGTCCCCGAGCGGGGAACATAGGACCCGGGGAACATACACTGTAAACTTAACAGGAAGTGTAAAGTGTCAATTAAAATCTGACTAATTCTATTGTGTTGGATTAATTCTAAATTCTCTTGATTTAGAATTACATACACATAAAGATTATATTTAATGTGATTAAAATAAGCAGATTCTATCTCAAACATTTTTATATTAAAGTTACTTAAACAACTGCCTCAAAATCAAAGACACATTTATATTTTATACATTTTATCAAATATATTGAGTAAAATGAAATGACTACAGGATAATTTATTACAGAGTCTCATACAGTGAAGCTGGTGTGTAACGTCTGATCATACTGAGAGACATGATGGAAACGACTATAAAAACGAAAGTCTGGTTGTTAACGAAACAGACATTTGCCAGCTTTCCTTGTTGTTGCGATGGTGTCTCTGTAATTGTGTCTGACAGAGTTTTGTGCTGTTTATTTCCTGCTGGCTTGTATGTAAATGGGCCCTGACTGTCTGCAGCAGTCAGCTGGCTGGTTAGCCGTTGTGTCGTGTGTTGTGGTTGACTGAAGAGAAGGAGCGTGAGGTTATTGTGGGATCTCACCACACGTGTTTGTGCCACTAATTCAAACGATACCAACTGAGTCATGTGTCATCACCTGCTCTTTACTGCCCGGCGAGAGGAAGCCAGCCCACGCCTGACTAACACAGAGACTTGCTTTATTGGATGTTCGCTGGATGCGGCCTTAATGAACTGCTGCTAATTAAAACCGGGTTACTGAGTTCAAACAAGGCAGTAAAGTGTGAAATCAGGCAGAAGATCTGTGTAATCCAGTACACACTCTTTTCTTTTCTTTTTGCTTATTTTCACCTCCCTCTCTCTTCCTTTTATTTTACTTTGTTTTTTATTTTCTCATTTAGTTTTACTCTCTCCTTCCTCTCACCGTTCTGTATTTTCTCCCTCCTCAGTTTTAATCAGTTCTTTTTTCTCTCCTCTATTCTTTGCGTTTGCATTAATCATTTCCCAAAATGTTTTCTCTTTTAATCTTTCACTATTTTATCATTTTGTTTTCTTTTATTGCATAACTTTTCCAATTCTGTTTTCCTTCATGACTTTTCTTTTTCTAACTATTTGTTTTTACCTTTTTCTTTTCATTCCCTCCTTTATCTTTTCCTTCTATCCTGCCCTATGTTCTCTCTTTTATTCTCTTCCAGTATGCTTGCTTCTTTCCTTTCCATATATCTTTCTTTTCTCCCACTGTCTACATGTTTGTCTTTATTTCTTACTTACTTTACAGTAACTTACTCTCACTCCTTTTGTGCTTCAACTATTTTTCCATCTACTTGCCTGTGTGCGTTTCTTTTTTCAGTCTCTCCCGCTCCTTCTTTTCTTCCTGTCTGTCTGCTGACCTTGTACTAACTTTCATCTAATTACCTTAATAGCTGTCTGGTGTCCTTTCCTTTCTCTTCTTCTCTCCCTTCACATCTTAAATCTATTTGTCAGACGGGAATGTTTTTACTGGACTTTAAACCATCTCCAGGTAACAGTAGCAGAGCTGTAGGGTTTGCCTAGTCATTGTGTTTATGGGACTGGTATAAAGGCACATCTATTACTGTACTGAGCTGTTAGCTTTCTGGGCTCGTTGACTTTTGTCTCAGTTCCTGCAATTAAAGAACATATGGATAAATCTTGAAACAGAAAAAATACTGAAATTCTGGAGCTACACTAATACTTTAAAAAACAAGCAGAATAACAATAAAAACGCAAATCAAAACTATTCCTAAGCCATCCCCTTTTGTCTCTTTAGTAACAAGACAAAACAGGACTCTTGCTTAGACTTCCAGCTAAAATTCCAATCAGCTGTGTTTGGAATTATTATTTCATTTTACTTTTTTAATATTCTACGATTTTCTATATATTTTATATGTTAGTATTTTAATGAACGAGAAAGAATTAACGATCTGGGTAAATGTGGTGATAGAATGCATATATACATATTCACAGGTTAATAAAGTAAAACTATAGAAGTTGTTATAGTGGTTATACACTCTAAGAAAACTGTTGTATTTAAAGAACATATGGATAAATCTTAATTAGCTTGATCTAATTAAAATTATCATTACTGGTTGACCTTCTGACCTTTGACCCTTTACTGTTTGACTGATGCCTCTAACCACCTGTGTATACATTGAATAGGGAGCCACAGGAATGAGTTCTTAAACCTGGAAGTAAGTTAGCATTTAAGCTTCATGGGGTCTAACCTCTCAAACTCAATGAGGATTTTGAATGGGTTTTTGGTTAGATGCCTGAAATAAGGTCTGTGGTTACAGAAGCTGAAGAGATGTTTGTGATTTGTTGTACGACATAAAATTTGTTAGGAAATACTTGTGAATTTTTGAGTTTGTACATGTCCTTAAAAAGGCGGTTGCTAACAGCTAGCTAAATGAGACTACAGTGTTTGTTAGAATGCATATACATATTCAAAGGTTAATAAAGTAAAACTATAGAAGTTGTTATAGTGGTTATACACTCTAAAAAAAACTGTTTTTAAAGTAAAAAAACAGCAGCTGTGGTTGCCAGAACTTTACTGTAATAAATACGGTGCAACTTTTAAAAGTATTACAGTAAAAAGATATTAGCACTGTTGATTTCAAATTTAAGATTGCCATTTTATTCCATATTTTACAGTAAAAAAATAAAGTTTTTCCATTAAAACACTGTTCTGCCATATGATTGACAAGAAAATGCTTTATAAATGCTGCATAAATTAAATATTTTACCATTAAATATGAATTTATTTTTGTTAGAGATATGGTGTTTAGTACATTTAACAGTGAGAAAAAGTGTTTTTTACAAAAAAAAATGCAAAAATTACAGTGATGGCTTGTATATAACAGTATATTTTTGTTACAAACACGGTGCCAGTGTATTTTACAGTGGAGTAATGTATTTTTTATTTTTTTTTAAGCTAAAAAAATACTGTTTACATTTACGATGTTTCATTGTTACTGAAACTGGATTAACCCATTTATCGTTTTACAGTTTTTACTGTCATGGTTTAGCAGTTTTTCATCATAAAATCTACAGACTTTTTTTTTTGCAGTGTAGTTATGGATGCATTTCCATGGACACGGGATACAATTTGCTAACCAGTTGTTTTTTATGCTTAATAATCAGTGAAACCACCTGTCATCATTATTACATCTTGTAATAAGTATTATATTTCTAAATGTAGTGGATTACAAGTGTAAAATATCATAAAATGGAGATACTCATATAAAGTCAGTAAAAAAATTGTGAACAATAAGTGTATCTGGAACATAATTATTGAATACTTTTGATTTTGCCCTTCATGTACCACATAAAAAATGTTTACTATACCCATATTTGGTATCCATTTTTTCTCCACCTATATTATCTGACAATTATTTTCTCACTTTAACTTACTTGATCAACATATTGAGCCCTAAAATCATGAAATCCGGGTTGAAAATGATACTATTTACTCCAATAAAAACCACAAATATGCTCAATGAACTGTTTTGGAACTTGAAAATGTAAATATAGGACACAAATATGAACATATAAAAAGGTAAAATTTAAATATAATAAAACTATATGCAGTCCCATAAAAACATGTTTATTTATAGGCTTTTTTCCCTTGTTAGCTGCAACTCTTCAAAACAAACTATGTGCGGAATTACACAGAGAGCTACACCAACATGCGAATATTTCTATACTATATATCATATCTTTGGTTTTACATGACATCAGGATGCCACGATCATAGCATCATGTTCCTTCTCCTGCAGCATGATACTATTTGCACAGCAGCATCGGCGTAATGAATGTTGCATTAGGCAGCATGGGGCTCAGAGGAGGAAACTTCATGGATAGTTTTTGGAAGTTGGATCTCAATTTGGACAGAGTGATGGCTCTGGGTGTTTGTCTGAGAACTGTGACAGGCAGAGCAGCTTTCCTCCTAAATCTCTCACACATACTAAAGATGTTGGTGGTTGCCTGACCTTGCCAACACCTCCAAAAGTGATGCGAGACACAATGACATGGTCAGAAGTGAGAGCACATAAGCAGTACAAATATATTGTTTTATAAATTTTAGATAATGCTTTATATCTTCTAGGTAAATAAAGCGAAGGGAGATCAGAATTAATCTGAAACAGATCCCTGATTTGGAAGAAGCCACTGTGTGTTTACGGTTAGGACAGACAAGATTGTATCACAGTTCATAATGAGTTTTGGCATATGAACAGTTTGTTCTCAGGCAAGCTCAGGCAAGACTGTTTGATCCATCTCATATTCTCCACACTGGGTATGAGCTGCTACCCTCTGGAAGACAATACAGATGTATACTCAAACATTTTAACAACTAATTTGTGCCTACCTCATTAAAACATGAAATAATGAGGCTGCAGGGTTTGTACAGTAGATTTATGATGTGTAATGTATGCAATATGTGTAGTTGCGTTGTGCTTTGGTACATGTTGCTTCGTGGTTTTTTTTATTTTATTATTACTAATTTAGGCAATTATATGAAAGGACTACAAGTCATGTGTTATGTGTACAGCATGAGAATCCAAGAAAAATAACCTCAAAGAGACAATAAAGTACATTTTGTATCGTATCATATCGTACTGCATGCAAGCGCAGATCCTATGGCTTATTGTAGAGGGGCCAGGGACCTGTAGTGGGCCCTTATATAGTCTATAGGCTGTTCAATTGGGCCCAAGGTGGGCCTCTTGAGAGAACCGTTGGCACGTAACAGCCCCCCCCCCCCCCCACTCACTCGGCTACAGACTGCAACATTTTGTAGCATATAGTATTCTACCTTATTGTACTGTATCGTATCATACCGTTCTGTAGCCCATTGTAGCGCAACTTATCATACTGCATTGCATTGTATCGCATCATACCGTATTGTACCGCATGGTATTTTATCGTATTGTAGTACACCTTATCGCATTGTATCGTACCTTACCATAGCGTACCATGCCGTACCTTACCTTACCGTAGCGTACCGTACCTTACCTTACCGTATCATAGCGTACCTTACCTTACCTTACCGTAGTGTAACATACCATACCATATCTTACCGTAGCGTACCTTACCGTAGCGTACCATACCGCACCGTACCTTAGCGTACCATACCGTAGCGTACCATACCGTAGCGTACCATACAGTACCTTATCGTACCATACCGTAGTGTACCATACCGTAGCGTACCATACCATACCATACCGTAGCGTACCATACCGTAGCGTACCATACCGTAGCGTACCATACCGTATCGTATCTTTCCGTAGCGTATCGTTCTGTATAGTATCATACCACATGGTATTGTATTATATCCTATTGCATTGTATCGCATTGTATCCTACCATAATGTATCGTATCATAGATACTGATCTTCTTTTTAGTAAAGAGTAATTCTGTTATATAATTTTTGATTACTGTTATTTTACTGAGTTCATGCTGGGGTTTTTTTTTTTGTACCTAGTGAATGCTTATTTTGCGCTTGGTCTCAGTAAAAAAAAAAAAAAAAGTTTATTCCTGAATTGCACAAGACCGTCAATACTTCATAAACAGACAAAACCAGCCTGTTTGTAAAGGTGTTGAGATGACTCACAGTTTTGTATTATGTGGCTTACTCTGATGCCAGCAGCCAGCACTCTGTTTTTGCAAACAAGGAATATGTAATTTTGGAACAAAATACTTGAAAATCATATTTCAAACCCTATAAAAAAAAAACAAAATAGGACTGTTGGCAGGGGAAGGCGTTGTGGAGAGGATTAGGCTGTATTTCAGGTATGATGCGTGTTATGGGGGATTTATATTTAGCCCACTTTGAGAAGATATACGACACTGCAGATTGGGTAATGCGTTCCTGTGTATTGACTCATGAATACCATATCGTCACCAGCCTCTCTGATGCTTTATGTTTACTGTCATCACTAACTGTAGAGGTAAATAGTGCCCTGTGATGCATGGTAACCATATAAACAGATCTTAGAGTGTCTGACATGTCGGCCTATTGTCAAACCACAGTTTAATCGCTGCTTCAACCTTCGTCTTCACGCTGCTCATCAACAAGGACCTCAGTGTTTGTTATAATGTCTCACTCTCAAGTGTCTCATTCAGCAGGAGATTTAGTGTTTGAATGAGGGCAGACGATCGCACACGCTCCCTCTCTCATCCCATTCATGCACGCATACACACAATTAATGCTGGCAGTCCGTGTACATCCAGAGACAGCAAGTGTCTCGTCTTGCCTATGACGAGCTGTCATAACATTGCATGTCAGCGATGTGGCTTGAATCAGCTGTGATGAGTTCAAAGATGCTGTAAATTAAAATCATATGTCTTCCATGAGCGGTAGAACCCTAATTCCTCTGCTTTGTGAATCATTAATCATAGCTGGGAATATTATGTGAAGTCTGTCCTCAGAGGACATTTGTTGTAGTCAGGCTTTGCGTTCAGGTCCCTTAGTTCGGCAGCAGCAGGGCTTGTAGAACCTGATGATGTAAATTCTTGATAATGTAATAAAAATCTGCACTTGAGTCCATTGAAAATCTAATAAAACCTGATAATGTAATAAATTCCCGATAATGTAATAAAATGCATTTCCCAATAATGTAATACACTTTTTTTTTTAACAATAATGTAATAAAGTATAACATTAATGGGAGGTTATTACATTAACAGGTTAGCCTTCATTTCGCAAGTCCTGATAATGTAATAATTCCCCAATATTGTAATAATTTAACAGCAGACCACCCATTACTTGGGTTCAAGTGGTGATACTCTGTAGGCAACACTAGCTCAAGAGCTCTAGCGCCACTAACAGGTCAAAGTTGAATGTTTATTAACTTTTGACCCGTTTTTCACAAAGGATGTATCACTGGAACCCTTGGGCCAATCCGAGCTCAATGCATCCTCAATTGGGGTTTTTATGGCCATATTGGATTTTCCGCCATCTTTGATTTGATCAAAAACCTTTAAAAGGCCTCTCTTATCAAAAATTTTGTCTAATCTTCTCCAAACTTGGCCCAGATGATCTTCAGACCATGACACACAAATGCATTCATTATCGGGACTTGCGAAATGAAGGCTAACCTGATAATGTAATAACCTCCCATTAATGTTATACTTTATTACATTATTGGTAAAATGTGTATTACATTATTGGGAAATGCACTTTATTACATTATAGGGAAGTTATTACATTATCAGGTTTTATTACATTTTCAGTGGGCTCAAGTGCAGATTTTTATTACATTATCGGGGTTATTACATTATCGGGAATTTATCACATTATCAGGTTCTACAGGGCCGAAGACTAAAGCTCAGTGCAGACGGAGAGGAAATTGTCTTTAAACTGCAGCGTCAAAGTGCAACAGCTCCATTTGAAAACCACATTTTTTTGTCCAACTTGTTTGTTTCGCCGTCAAAGTTCACACCCAATTTATTTCTTATTTTTCTCACACGCTCTGGGCCTGCCTGTGAAAAACAATAAAGACTTTGTGGCTTTTAATAGACCCAAAGCATGATATTCAGAAACCTCAGAACCTTGTGGTGTTCTGAATGAGCCTTGGATGACAAACTACACTTAGAAAATTGCAGAGTGTTGGAAAAAAAAAAGAAATCAGTTTGGGAGAGCGGGCAGGAAGTCACTCCATCATGTCACAGATGCACTGTGTCAACATGTTGGGGCACTAATTGATTTAAGATTGCCTAATTGTACTTTGATTAAAGAGCGGTTCCTTTCTTCCTTTTGATTTTGACTTTATTTATTTGGTTTTGGCGTGGACACAGCTGGGCTCAATGTGTCGATCGCTCGGTTGCCCTCTGTGAACGTCTGGAGCGCTTGTGTGAGTTTATTTTCCTTCCGACGCGTCCTTTTCATTCCACGGCGAGATCTGAGAGGTGACTGCACAGCGGGGAGACAGCGACCGCAGCGTGTCACAGAGAAGTCCAACATGTAACAGACAGGAGGTGGGAGGGAAGGGGCAGATAAACTGAGGCAAAGTTTGAAAAGCTCACATGGAGTTATCCAATCCACACTGAATTTGTTTTTAACCCTCTGGAGTCCATCTATTTATTGAAAATACACTTCAAGTTCAAGTTGCTTTATTTGTACCCAGAGGTAGATTTTGTTTGCAGTGTAGAGTCCTCATACATACACACAAAAGAGGCACATATCACACATCATTCAACTTAAGACAATGGGAGTTAAGAAATGGCAAGTTAAATAAAACGTTTAAATAAAATTAAAAATTATTAAAAGTTCTTACAGGTCCAGACTATACTTAGATATTGATGTGAACTAAAATACGAATAGCAAAAAAAGAAGACAGAAAAATAAAATAAAATTTGTTTAGGTTGTAAGAATGTAGATAAAGGTTAAAATGTATATATAGAAATAGTAAATACATACATAAAAGCAACAATAAATAAACACCTGTGCAAAGTATAGCTATGACTTGTTCCTCAGTGTAATGGCTGAAGGGACAAAACTGTTTTTGTGTCTTTTTGTTCTACACCTAGGGATTGTAAAGCTACACCCAGAGGGAAGAAGCTGTTTTATTTACAGTAATAACTATTTATATATGATATGTAGACAAGCTGAGA
The DNA here is from genome assembly GCF_030273125.1 of Centropristis striata. Lineage (NCBI taxonomy): Eukaryota > Metazoa > Chordata > Actinopteri > Perciformes > Serranidae > Centropristis > Centropristis striata. The sequence goes on along the minus strand of NC_081538.1, from coordinate 14,466,179 downwards.
AAGCCAGTTGAAAGTGAAATCGGAGCTTTCACAGTGTGCCATTTGTTTCTAAACCATTTTTAAAATGTGAATTTTCTTTCTACAATGAAAATTATTGCTATTTTAAATTTACATGCAAAAAGACTTTTATAGTTTTATTATTTATTTTTTTCTGCTGTTTTTGTGTGTATGGCAGTTTTATACTTTGTTAATTTAAAAAAAAAAAAAAGAAAAATCTGACTGATAGCCAAGTTTGTGTGGAGAAAAAGGAGCCATGCATGTGATGTAAGGACAGACTGAAAGATGATAAACAGAGACAGAAACAAACGCATAGGAAGTTGACAAATTTGAACCGAAATCTCCTGGACTTCAGAGGTTTAAATAAGATACTGAAAAGTTCCAATAACAAGTTTAAAATATGAAAAGATCTTGGGTGTTTTGTGTTTCCTCCATATTAAATGATGACTCAGAGATATGGGTTGTCATTGTGACTGTTTTAATATGTCAGATTTACAACGGCATCAATTTTGCTTGCAATAATTTTTTTTAGTGCCTTTTTCCTCAAAATCACAAGAAAATTATCTCGAGTAAACAAGCTTTTGTTTTTTGTGAAAATGACATAATTAACTTGTTATTACAGGAAAAATAAGTTTTGTTATCTGAAGATAATGAAATAATTTCCTCTTTCTAGTTTCCTCTTATTTTCTAAAGGTAGAGAAGGTCAAGGTCACCTTACAATAAACAATTAAAAACAAAACAAAACAATAATAATAAAACAGCAATGGCAGTAATAATAAACAACAATGAAACAATTACAAATTAGAACAATATAGACAACAATGACAGTAATAATAAACAACACTGAAACAGTACAGAGAAAAAATTGTAATTTAAAAATGATGAATATATTAGGGATAGGCTAGTCTAAACAGGTGTGTTTTGAGATGTGACTTGAAAGTTGACAGTGTTGTTAGAGAGCGGATGTACTGAGGGAGTTTGTTCCAGAGTCGGGGGGCAGAGCAGCTAAAAGATCGTAGTCCCATTGTGGTTAAATGGGCGGTATAGTGCAAAAAGAGTGCTAGTGACAATTCTTTAAGGAGTAGAATTATCGTGTGGTGCTAGGAAAGGTATATTCTAAAGGTAGAAATGTGTGGCTTTTACTTTCAAAATCTCAGAATTGATATAGTAAAACTTAAATGTCAGTTGTTATCAGGACTTATTTATTTCATTTTTTGCCATCCTTCTTGTAAATTAAATCAATGTATATCTGATTTGCATATGTGCATATATGTATTTTGCATGTACCCTTGTTAAGACCTGATAAAAGGTTGTTTTCTTGAGATAACAAATGATTAACCTGTGATTCCAAGATAACAGCATGAAAAAATAATTTAAAGTACAGTCGTTTTGGGCATCCATGTGGAAAGCTAACCCTGTTAAAACCAAAACATACATTTAAATCAAGCACAAATATGGGACTGAATCTTATAGAAAACCTATCAAGGAGTCTTTAGTTGAGAACAGGAATCCTTCTTCAGGCTGTTTAGAATGACACATTTACAAACATTCAGGAGGATGTTAAGAATGAAGTAAATTTTTTTCTGTATTGTCCTTATTATGAGTTGAGAATCTCTATATTTAACCCTCTGGAGTCCATGAAAGCGCCGGAGCGTGACTTCTTCACAACGTAAAAATGAAGCAGCATGGAGCCCTGCTGTCAGCTTTTCTCTAAAGTTTTGGCTTTTCCAGAAGTTCCCATGTCCAATTTAATGCATTAACTCTTTTTCAGCAAAGGTAAAAATCACTACAACCAAGTGTAACATGATTTTACTTTTGTTGCAGAGATTTTTTTTCCGATTTTGCAGGGTGCTTTTCAACATTTTTAATGCAATCCTTTTTTTGTTTATTGCTTTTTTTTGTATGTTTTTGGGCCATTTTTTGTATTTTTGTAATTTGTGTTTTTATCTGTGTTTTTTTGTGTTTGTGTGTTTTTTGTATTTTTTGTTTTTTGTGTGTTTTTGTAATTTTTTGTGTGTTTTTTATCTGTGTTTTTTGTGGGGGTTTTTTTCTGGACTTCAGAGGTTTAATGAAATGTCTTTTAAGTTGGCTTCTCTTGTCTCTAAAGCTTAGAAAACATCAGGACACTTTATGTGTAGTATTTGTGCAATTTACAACAAGGAAAAAAACAGGATTTTAAGGTTCTTTTATTAGTTTTTAAATGTCTTAATGGTCTTGAGCCATCTTATCTATTGGATATGCTTTTATCATATCAACCCTCGCGGGTCCTGAGGTCCTTTGGCACTGGCCTTTTAATTATTCCAGGAGTTAAAACTAAAACCTACGGGGAGGCTGCATTCAGCCATTATGGCCCGCGCCTATGGAACAGCCTGCCAGAGGACATCAGGACCGCAGAGACTGTTGATGTTTTTAAAAGGAGGCTCGAGACCCACCTGTTTGGTCTAGCTTTTAACTGATTATTTCACTATTTTTATTTTATTTATTCACCTATTTATCTATTTACTTATTTAGATGCTCATCACATTGTTTCTATTTTCTTTCCTGTTGTATTTTAGTTTTTACCAGAACCTGTTGTCTTTTAGTCTTTTAATTTTTTAACTTGCCCTGTTCTCTTTTAGTTTTTATCAAAACCTGTTGTCTTTTAGTCTTTTAATTTTTTTATCCTGCCCTGTTCTTTTAGTTTTTACCAGAACCTGTTGTCTTTTAGTCTTTTAATTTTTTATCCTGCCCTGTTCTCTTTTAGTTTTTATCAAAACCTGTTGTATTTTAGTTCTTATCCTGTTCTGCTGTCTTTTAGCTTTTAGCTCCAGTGTTCCCTCATGGGGGTCTCCACACTGGGGGGTGTGTTGGGTCTGCCCGTGGGGATGTGGTCTTGGAGACTCCCTGGGCCCGGGGGACTAGGCGGCTCTGCACCATGTCCGCCCTGGTCTACCCGTGTCCTGGTGGTCTCTGTGACGGCATCCTCTATGGCCTCTGTGACGGCGTCCTCTATGGCTGTGGGCTCTGACACCTCTCAGTGTGGATGCTCCCACAGGTTGCTTTTTCCTCATCTGGATCCTCGGTGCCTTGCCATGTCTCTACACTGTCATTCAATATGTGCTGTGTGTGAGTCTGAGTGTGTGTTTGTGTGCGTGCCTGTCTATGTGCGTGTGTGTGTACATACAGATGTGTATGTGGGGGAGGGAGGGGTGGGTTTTGTCATTTTACTGTCTGTTTTTAATTCTTTATTTTTTTGTAAAGCACTTTGTGTTACATTTCTATGTATGAAAAGCACTATATAAATAAAGTTTGATTAATTGATTGAGGATAGACCATACCACACATAACGACACATATGAGTGTTTTTTCGTGCCTAATGGGACAGAGCTGACCGTTCCAAAAATTGTACTAAAGTCATTATACATATTCGACAGGTCATGATTGTAAAAAATATGAATTTAGGCTATAAAACCACTGACCTAGGTTTATGGAAAAAAAACTTCCTGGTTAGGTGTTATGAAAGGGTTTAAACAGTAAATAAATGCTGGAAGTGAAGTAGTTTCAAGGGTGATGTGAATCACATTAATTAAGTAAAAAACCTCCATCCATCCATCCATTTTCTTCCGCTTATCCGGGGCCGGGTCGCGGGGGCAGCAGGCTAAGCAGGGCATTCCAGACGTCCCTCTCCCCAGCCACAACGTCCAGCTCTTCCTGGGGGACCCCGAGGCGTTCCCAGGCCAGGAGAGAGATATAATCCCTCCACCGTGTTCTGGGTCTTCCCCGGGGCCTCCTACCAGTTGGACGTGCCCGGAACACCTCTAACGGGAGGCGCCCGGGAGGCATCCTTACCAGATGCCCAAACCACCTCAGCTGACTCCTTTCGACGCGAAGGAGCAGCGACTCTACTCCGAGCTCCCTCCGGATGTCTGAGCTCCTCACCCTATCTCTAAGGCTGAGCCCAGCCACCCTACGGAGGAAGCTCATTTCAGCCGCTTGTATCCGCGATCTTGCTCTTTCGGTCACTACCCAAAGTTCGTGACCATAGGTGAGGGTTGGAACGTAGATGGACCGGTAAATCGAGAGCTTTGCCTTCCGGCTCAGCTCCTTCTTCACCACGACGGTCCGGTACAACGCCCGCATCACTGCTGACGCTGCACCAAACCGCCTGTCCATCTCACGCTCCGTTCTACCCTCACTCGTGAACAAGACCCCGAGATACTTGAACTCCTTCGCTTGAGGCAGTACCTCTCTCCCCACCCAGAGGGGGCAGTCCACCGTTTTCCGGCAGAGAACCATGGCCTCAGACTTGGAGGTGCTAACTCTCATCCCAACCGCTTCGCACTCGGCTGCAAACCGCCCCAATGAGTGCTGGAGGTCCCGGCTTGATGAAGCCAAAAGAACCACATCATCTGCAAAAAGCAGAGATGCAATTCTTAGGTCACCAAACCGAATCCCTTCCTCCCCCCGGCTGCGCCTTGAGATCCTGTCCATGAAAACCACAAACAGAATCGGAGACAAGGGGCAACCCTGGCGGAGGCCAACACCCACTGGGAACGTGTTTGACGTTGTGCCGAGTATGCGGACACAGCTCTCACTTTGGTTATATAGGGACCAGATAGCTCGTAGCAACGAGCCCGGTGCCCCATATTCCCGCAGTACCCCCCACAAGACTCCCCGAGGGACACGGTCGTAGGCCTTCTCCAAGTCCACAAAACACATGTAGACTGGATGGGCAAACTCCCATGCCCCCTCCAGAAGTCTCGCAAGGGTAAAGAGCTGATCCGTTGTTCCACGGCCAGGACGGAAGCCGCATTGTTCCTCCTGAATCCGAGGTTCGACAATCGGCCGGAGCCTCCTTTCCAGCACCCTGGAGTAGACTTTTCCGGGGAGGCTGAGGAGTGTGATTCCACGGTAATTGGAACACACCCTCCGGTCCCCCTTTTTGAAAATGGGAACCACCACCCCAGTCTGCCACTCCACTGGCACTGTCCCAGACCTCCACGCGACACTGAAGAGGCGTGTCAACCATGACAGCCCAACAGTGTCCAGAGCCTTCAGCATCTCAGGGCGAATCTCATCCAACCCTGGCGCCTTGCCGCCGGGTAGCTTTTTGACTACCTCGGCGACCTCTGCCAGGGTTACTGGTGAGTCTTCCCCTGAGTCTTCAGACTCTGCCTCCTCTACAGAGGACGTGTTGGCTGGATTAAGGAGTTCCTCAAAGTGTTCTTTCCACCGTCCGACGACATCCACAGGTCGGGTCAGCAGGTCTCCGCCCCCGCTGAACACAGCTTGGGCGACGGTTTTCCAGAACCTCTTTGAAGCCGAACGAAAGTCCTCCTCCATGGCCTCCCCGAATTCCTCCCATACCCGAGTTTTTGCTTCCGCGACTGCCGCAGCTGCAGCCCTTCTGGCCGAACGGTACCTGTCTGCTGATTCCAGAGACCCCTCGGCCAGCCAAGACCGAAAGGCCTCCTTCTTCAGCTTGACGGCCTCCCTCACCGCTGGTGTCCACCAGCGGGTTCTTGGGTTGCCGCCACGACAGGCACCGACGGCCTTCAGGCCACAGCTCCTACCAGCCGCATCAACAATTGAGGCTTTGAACATGGCCCATTCGGACTCCATGTTCCCAACCTCACCCGGGATGTTGGAGAAATTCTTCCAGAGGTGTGAGTTGAAGACCCTGCGGACAGGGGCCTCCGCTAGACGTTCCCAGTTCACCCTCACTACCCGTTTGGGTTTGCCAGGTCTGTCCAGCATCCTCCCCCGCCACCTGATCCAACTCACCACCAGGTGGTGATCAGTTGACAGCTCTGCTCCTCTCTTCACCCGAGTGTCCAGAACATGCGGCCGCAGATCTGACGATACGATAATGAAATCGATCATCGATCTTTGGCCTAGAGTGCTCTGGTACCAGGTACACTTATGAGCCACTCTATGTTCGAACATGGTGTTCGTTATGGACAATCCATGACTAGCACAGAAGTCCAATAACAAAACACCGCTCGGGTTCAGATCGGGCAGGCCGTTCCTCCCAATCACCCCCCTCCAGGTACCGTCAACGTTGCCCACGTGAGCGTTGAAGTCTCCCAGAAGAACTACAGAGTCTCCAGGCGGTACCCCTTCCAGGACACCACCCAGAGACTCCAAGAAGGCCGGGTACTCCGAACTGCTGTTCGGTGCGTAGGCACAGACAACAGTCAGAGACCTTCTCCTAGCGACTTGCAGCCGCAAGGAGACGACCCTCTCATTCCTCGGAGAGAACTCCAACACAGCGGCGCTCAGCCGGGGGCTTGTGAGTATCCCCACACCCGCCCGGCGCCTCTCACCCTGGGCAACTCCGGAAAAGGAGAGAGTCCAGCCTCTCTCCAGGAGTTTGGTTCCAGAGCCCAAGCTATGTGTGGAGGTGAGCCCAACTATTTCTAGCTTGTAACGCTCCACCTCCCGCACAAGCTCGGGCTCCTTCCCCGCCAGCGAGGTGACGTTCCACGTCCCCAGAGTTAGCCGCTGGAGCCGGGGGTCAGCACGCCCAGGTACCCGCCTTCGCCTGCCGCCCGACTCCCACTGCACCCGACCCCTATGCCCTACTCTGCGGGGGGTGGGCCCACAGGTCGGCGGATCCACGTCGCTTCTTCGGGCTGAGCCCGGCCGGGCCCCGTGGACAAAAGCCCGGCCACCAGACGCTCGCCTGCGTGCTCCCCTCCCGGGTCTGGCTCCAGGAGGGGGCCCCGGTTTACCCGTGCCGGGCGAGGTACACAGATTTTTCGTGATCCGCTTCATAGAGGTCTTTTGAAAGTAAAAAACCTGAGTTTCATAAAAAGTCGTTTGCTTTTGTTTCACATGGGATACAAACCCCGTTCTCTTGGGTGAAAATTCAACCTTTTTTCAACTCAACAAATACAGTGCTGCTCTTCTGCTTCTGGCCTCTTTTCTAATTAATGCTGGTTGGTAAACCTGTTAAGGCCAGGCATATGATTAATTCATGACACATTAATAATAAAAAATAAAATCATAAGGGATGGTTTCACAGCTACAGGCTCACCTGTGCCAATCAAATGTCAGTTTTTAACATTTATATACACTGTTAAAAAAACAACTTGTTTTTACGGTAAAAAATTTGCAGCTGTGGTCGCTAGAACTTTACCGTAATAAATACGGTGAAACTTTTTCTAATATTACGGTAAAATGATATTGGCTCTGTTGATTTCACGTTTAAGATTGCCATTTTATTCCATATTTTACCATAAAAAATAAAGTTTTTCCATCAAAAGAGACGCTGTTCTGCCATATAATTGACAAGAAAATACTTTATAAATGGTGCATAAATTAAAGATTTTACCATTAAATATTACAGTATATTTGTTAGAGATATGGTGTTTGGTACATTTCACAATTGGAAAAAGTATTTTTACAAAAAAAATGCAAAAATGATGGCTTGTATATATATTACAGTATATTTTTGCTACAAACACGTTGCCAGTGTATTTTACAGTGGAGTAATGTATTAAAAAAATTTTTAAAAATGTAAAAAATACTGTTTTGGCTGATATATGCAGATACATGCCTTTTGGAGTTTAATTGTAGAAGGCTTCCTTGACTTTGGGTTTATCTAGTTATGCTTGGTATGTTTTATGGACACTTATTTGGCTTGTTTTTACTGTGTAAATTCCAAGTCCTGGTTAGCAATCATTTCCAAGTCAGAGGGTGCTGACATGCTGCGTAGAAAGACGGGTGGCTGTGGCTCAGTCGTAGAGTGGTTACCCACCGATCGGACGGTTGGTGGGTCGATCCCTGACCATGGCAGCCTTCATGTAGAAGTATCCTTGAGCAAGATACTGAACCCCAAATTGCATCGGTGTGAATGAATTCCCAATGGTGGCAGGAGGCATCATTTAGGGTAGCCTCTATTAATTAAATAATTAAAACATGTCTCTGTAATAAACTATCGTACTCTATCGTCCATACAAAACTGTGCAACAACAAAAGAGTTGAGGAACGAGATGTTTCTGTTTCCCTGTGGATTTCCTCATGATCAAACTTTCTGTGAACCTTTTCACAAATGCTTCATAAATAATTGTTACTTTCAAGGGATTTTCTTCACTTGTTTGCATGCAAGTCTTTTGTTTCCGCTGGAGCCTCCTAACACTCACTCCTCACCAACCCCCTCCTCCTTCTCTTCACCTCTCTCCTCCTTCTCTTCACCTCTCTCCAGACCCCCCCCCCCCCCCCCCCCCCCCCCCCCCTTCTCTGATGTGTCAAGCACATCCTCGTTGTGTCTAAACAAAATTTTATGCAAGTTTACACAAGCACTATCAAACAAAACAGAGGGGCTCTGGAAGAAACTTGCAAAATGGCCTCGTGGCCTGTGTTTATGAAAAAATGTTGGCAGAGATCAATTGGACTTGGAGATGGCTACATTTCTTCTCTCTCTCTCTCTCTCTCTCTCTCCCTCACCCGGCCTGAAAATTAAATGCATCAGTCATATTAATGACATCTCTTAAACCAGAAGATTTGCTTTAAAATGGTGTTTGGTAGTGAAATGGAAATAAAGCCCAGAGTTCAATGAGTACACAACAACTTGTGTGGCGCTTACACACCAGCATATTTACACAGGAAGTGTATGAGTCCAGGACAGGATGAAGTCAGCTTTAGGTTTCATTGAACACTCATTCAGGCACGATCCAAGATACATTCAGAGAGAATGAGGTGATGGCACACTTTGAATGGATTTGTTGACATCTCTGCAGTTACCCAGCCTGGCTAACACCAGACTAATGACAAATGAGATTAGTCTGGAAACCAGCAATTCATTTTTCTGTTTTGGAGGCGTGGTTTACGATCCTCCAGAGCCGTTTATTGGGTGCTACGAATGTCTATCAAAAGTGTCAGAAGGTAGCTCTTAGGCAATCGTATCAGTTATACCAGATGATGTATGTAGAGCGACAGAAATTGATGTTTACATAGCCAGACTAGCCCATCTCTACCTTGAGGCTACAATGCACAGTTCTGCTTCTGCAACGTTTTTCTGCAGCATGTTCTGACTCTCGCTGCTCACAGTCTACCGTCGGTAGGTCGGTCGGTCTGCCGGTCTGTCTGTTGGTCGGTCTGTGGGTTCGTACGGTCATGAAAAACCTTGAAAAGTTATGGAAAAATAAAATCCTCTGTAAGGTTTTGGAAAAGTCATTGAAATATTGCTGGATAATATTCTGAATGTGTAAAATAGGCCTATTAAAAATAATATGATAATCCTTATACTGTAGTTTTAGGAGTACTTTTGGTACCTTTAATTGTCGGTGCCAGCTATTTTTAGAACGGCGGAGCAGAGCCGTAAGCTGCTCAGAGCTATGCTACGGAGGCTAATTGGATTTCTTGGTTTCCCTCATTAAACTCATCAAATACACAATCCCATAACGCCAAAACGCTCTGGTGGACAAGTTGTGACCTGCACATTCATCACGCTATGAGATAATAACAGAACGTTACCAGACGGAGTTGTTTTAGAGGTAAATTCATGTAAAACCGCTGATGCGTGTTGCCTTCAGGGACAGTTCGGTATTTCAGCAAGCGGTCTCTGCATTTGAATGTTATTTTTATTTGTAAAGTAGATCGCACTGCCAAAGAAAAGAGAGCACTTTCGATCGTAGCTTAATCGCCTAGAAACAGATTCGACCGTGATCCATGATCACATACGTGACGCATTCAACACGGGAGACGCAACTGTGGCCGCCGTCACTAACTGTGCATAACTTCAGCAGCTGATCATAAACAAAGCAGAATGGCTAATTATAATAATAAACATATTGATCGTGAATTAACCGTCATCACTAACTGCACAGATTGTCCAGTGCTTGTTGTAAACAACCAGAGATCGCTAAGTGAACACCTCCTTCAGCAGCAGCACATACACACTGTACTACTACAGAGCTAACTGTTAGCCTGTTAGCTATTAACGGCCCGTGGCTCGTTAACAAACAAAAGGAAACGGAGAGAAGCTGTGAAGGTCCTCTCAGCAGTCAGAATATATAAAAGGTTTATTTGAAATAATAAGGAAAATAAAAACATCTAATGAAAAGTTGTGTAGATGCTTGATTATTTTAGAGAGTAAAGACAAGCTTTTGCAAAACGAAAAGACAAAAAAAAAAAATGCAATAGATACAATAGAACAGCTGTTTAAAATCCTCCTCCTGTAAAACAGTATTGTTTGAGCATTTAAATGTGATGGCTGCATTTGGTTCTGAATTCTTATGCATTAGTATTTCTTAAGCAGGTGTCAAGTTACCTAACAAAGTGTGTTTCAAATACTGCACGTGACTTGGCTGTAGCGCAAATAAAATTTCAGTCAGAAGATTTAGCTTTAATCCATATAAATGTGTGTTAATAAGAATTCAATTAAAACATAGCAAGGTGTATCAAATGTGTCTGTGGTTTGGTTTAGAGGCACCGACTACAGTGGTCCGACTGAAATGCGTTAATTTTTTGGTCTTGACAATTCATTGAAAGGTTATGGAGAAGTCATTGAAAAGTTATGGAAAACCATTGCTAAAAAAGTGTACGAACCCTGCTGTCTGTCTGTCTGTCTGTCTGTCTGTGAGAGAGAGTGTTGTTTGCTGCTTTGCTTCTCCAGTTCTTGCTTTCTGCAAGATTATTTATTTTTACGCCTTATTCCCCCTCATGTCATTCAGCCACACACATCCACTGATTTTATGGTCAAAAGATGAGCTGCTGCAGGTCTCTCGGCGGCTCCGCTGTCCCCCGGCTCGTAGCGAGATCAGCGGCATTACAGCAGCGAGCAGCAGCGGGACTAGTCGGTAGATTAGGCTTTGGCCAAATCCTGTCAGAAGCAAAAGTTGTTTTTCTTTTAAAATCAACTTTCGCTCTAAACTATTTAAAACACTGTCAGCTAGATCGAAAGAGAATTTCGCGTCTGCTGCAGCCATGTTGGATCTGTTACAAAACTACAAAACTACAAACTTCCATCTGCCGAAAAGTATGTGTCATCATCTTGCCGTCCCTCCCCGTTCTGTGATTGGATCACTAAAACAGGGCTAAGAAACGGCCATTGTTGCCAGACCGGCTGCAGGTTCGAAATGAAATCAAGCGTGCAAGGCAGTATGGGTATACCCAGGCTAGCAGTTACCAGGATTTAATCCCAAACATTTCTGCAAAGCGTGAAAGTGCAATGACTCTGCAATTCCCAGATGATAATTTGGTTGGAATCTTTGACATGTGTTAGTTAGGGGTATGGAGGCATGAGTTTAAATCCAGCCTGGTCTTTGTCAATATAAACGTGAATATAAGGCGTTTGTACACACTGTAACAAAAACAACTGTTGTTTTTATGGTTACGGCTGTGGTTGCAAGAACTTAACTGTAATAAATGCAATTTTTTGTAATATTACAGTAAAATTATATTAGCACTGTTGAGTTCCCATTTAAGATTGCCATTTTATTCCATATTTTACCGTATTTTATCAAAATGAAACGCTGTTCTGCTTTATAATTGACAAGAAAATACTTTATAATTGCTGCATAAATTAAAGATTTTTACCATTAAATATTGCAGTATATTTCTGTTAGAGATATGGTGTTTAGTACATTTAACAGTGAGAAAAAGGATTTTTACAAAACATAAATGCAAAACTGATGGCTTGTATATATATTACAGGACATGTTTTGCTACAAACACGGTGCCAGTGTATTTTATAGTGGAGTAATGTATTTAAAAAATAAATAAAAATGTAAAAAATACTGTTTTGGCTGATACATTTACGGTGTTTCATTGATACTGAAAGTGATTTAATCCATTTATCATTTTACGTATTTTACTGTCATGGTTTAGCAGTTTTTCACCGTAAAATCTACAGACATTTTTTACAGCCCATGCAGCAAAATATGACTTTTACCCAGGAGAACAGGGTTCATGTCCCGTGTGAAAACAAAAGTAAATGACTTTTTGAGTAATTTACGTTTAAAATTTTTTTTTTTTTTAACATTACTTCGGTGGCTCACTTCCCCCCTGTAACTATTTCACTTACAGCATTTTACGTACATTTATTCATGGTTCAAACTGTCTTTTATAATGCTTAACCAGGAAGTTTTTTGACCTAAACCTAGGTCAGTCGTTTTGTAGCCTAAAATCTGAGTTATTCTTCAGTGACTTGTACAAGGAGAACTTATTTATATAATAATATTTAGAGAAAAAAGTTGCAAATTTACTAGATTAAAGTGGCAAATCTACAAGAAAAAAAGTTGCAGATTTAAGAGATTTAAAGTGGCAAATCTGCGCGGAAAAAGTAGCAGATTTACGAGAAAAGTGGGGAAAAAAACTACTTTTTCCTCGCAGATTCACCACTTTAAATCTCATAAATCTGCGAATTTTTTTCTCGTAGATTTGCCACTTTAATCTCGGTATGTTTTTTTTTTTTTTACACATTCTGGCAGTATGTAATATCCTCCAATATTCTCTGTGTTGAAATTTGGAATTAGCAAGCATTTCAATGAGTGCCCTATTAAGGGTTAACTCTCCAGTGTATTTTACAGTGGAGTAATGTATTTATTTATTTATTTATTTATTTATGGAGTAATGTATTTAAAAAAAAAAAAAAAAAATACTGTTTTGGCTGATATATACATTTACAGTGTTTTATTGTTACTGAAACTGAATTAACACATTTTACGGTCTTTTGCTGTCATGGTTTAGCAGTTTTTCACCGTAAAATCTACAGACAATTTTTACAGTGTGTGTTCGTGTGCATTTGCATGTGTGGCCAACACATTCCTGACTCTGGTGTCATCACTCTCATCAGACCTTTGCCGGCACATATTTTCTCATTTACATGTGACACAGTTGCTATACTGCCATGCTGCCATGCTTGATTTAGTCTCTCTCTTTTTCTCCAGATGTGGATGAGTGTGTGGACAACAACGGGGGATGCCAGCAAGTGTGTGTTAACACCATGGGGAGCTATGAGTGTCAGTGCACAGAGGGCTTCTTCCTCAGCGACAACCAGCATACCTGCATCCACCGCTCTGATGGTAAGACTGCAGAGAAGAACATGCACAGCTTCATTTCACTGCACTGTAAAAAAAGATAAACAATAGCTACTCAATAAAATTGAGGCAACAGTTTGCATGCAATATTATTAATTAAATCTAACGAAGTTGCAAGTTGAGTTAATAACAACTTAACAGGAAGTGACAAAAGATTATATTTAATGTGGTCAAAATAAGTAGATTCTATCTCAAACATTTTTATATTGAAGTTACTTAAAATGTACTATATATTTAATACATTTTATGAAATATATTAAGTAAAATGAAATGACTACAGAATAATTTATTACAGTGAATATTTAATATTTTTAAATTTATGAGAAAAAAATCTCAAATTAACGGCATAAAAAGTTACAAATTATTACAATTATAAGATTATATTTAATGTGGTCAAAATAAGTAGACTCTATCTCAAACATTTTTATATTAAAGTTACTTAATATATTTGATAAAATGTATTAAATATATAGTACATTTTAAGTAAAATGAAATGACTACAGAATAATTTATTACAGTGAATATTTAATATTTTTAAATTTATGAGAAAAAAATCTCAAATTTGTCACCAAAAAATCTCAAATAAATGGTAAAAAAAGTTGACGAGATTAAATTGGCAAATCTACGAGAAAAAAAAAGTGGAGGAGTGTGCGCGCTTATGCGCGCATTTGTTTGTGTACGTGTGTGTAATTAAAATCACATAAAGTTACCTGTGTGTGTGTCTGTGTGTGTGCATGCGTGTGTTTGAAGCATGTGTATGCATGTGTGAGGAGTGTGCACGCTTACGAGCATGTGTGTATCTGTAACTGTAATCGCATCAAAGATCAAAGGCAATCAGATCAAAGCAATCAACAGAATTAACTACCACCTGGTCCGGCACAGTGACAGCAGAGGTGGACAGACTGGAATTTCTGGCCTCGAACAGAAAGCATTTTTGGCAAATCCATAATACCTATCATTGATCCGACTTCACTTTGAGCGTCCTGAGTTCTTCCTGAGCGTTTACATATGTTTTTTTTTTTTCAGAAAAATTAAAAAATAGCTTTGTTAGAGCGATCTAAAAAAACTGTTCCATCTCCCTTTTTCAGAAATCTTCCTGCGTTTTTAATATGGGAGCCAATGAGTCTGTTGGTGCGTGTTGGTGGCGCATCTGTGCGTCCTACACCCAAACTATAACTCTGACAGCTTTACCAGAGGACTGTGAGTGAGAAGACACATTTTCTTACGTTTCTATGTATAAATTATTTCTGTAGAGTGGAATTTGCGGCCTGGAGCGCAGTTTTCAAATTTATTTTTTGACAATTTTTTCTCTCCCTCTACACTCTGGCGATGATGTCACACACTAACTGTGACACGAACATTCCGTGCAATACACACCCATTATAATCTCAGAATGTTTCCAAAAATGATCATGGTCATTGAACAGGGATTTATAAAAAACTATATGACCTAACGTGGATTAATACACCAATACACAAGACTTGTCTACTGTTTAAAGTTTAAATGGAGTCTCTAGGTGAAATTATGCCGGAGAAGTAGACGTTTAAAAATCTCCAATTATTGTTCTTTTTCGCTCATTTTTTTTCCGGCAGTCCCATTCATTTCAATCCAAAATTTTGGGCAGTTTTTCGCGACGTAAATCGGGAAAAATTCATATTCTGTAGTGAAAAGTAATAGCACATGATCCCGATTAAACCGCACATTTTGATATATAATTTGTCCTGCAACTCTTCAAGTTGTAGGACTAGTAGCGGGACGAAATTGTGTCCGGAAGAGGAAGAAGAAAAAATCCACAGTATAACAGTAGTGCTCGGGGCTTTGCTGTTCCCTACAGCTATTGCTGTATGGGACCAGTGCTCGGTGCGATTGCCCGGTGGCCCCAATTAAATAATTACAGCTCTTAGCTTAATCTTTAACTAAACACAGGGAGTGCAATGGGTGAAATGTTCTGGGTTTTGGTAGCCTGGGTATGACCAGACTGCCTTGCGCGCTCGATTTCATTTCGAACTGCGAAAGGCTCTGGAAACTACGGAGGTTTCTTAGCCCTGTTTTAGGGATCCAATCACAGAAATGGGAGGGGACGGCAAGGCGATGTCGCGTACTACTCGGCAGACGTAAGCTTGTAGTCTTGTAGTTTTCTTACGGATCCAACATGGCTGCAGCTGACGCGAAGCTCTCTTTCGATCTAGCTGACCGCATTTTAAATAGTTTAGAGCGAAAGCTTTTTTTAAAAGAGGAACAACAATTGACTTTACACTCTTGTTTCACCACGAAAAAGTATGTTTTAGCCTTGCTTCCGACAGGATTTGGCAAAAGCCTAATCTACCAACTAGCCCCGCTACGGCTCGCTGCTGTAACGCCGGCGATCTCGCTACGAGAGACCCACAGCAGCTCGTCTATTGACCATAAAATCAGTGGATGTGTGTGGCTGAATGACATGAGGGGGGTTAAGGCGTAAAACGCACACACACACACCAACACTGCCGGTAGATTAAGCTGTAACTATTGAGCAGCCAGAGCCAGAACATGCTGCAGAAAAGCGTTGCAGAAGCACAACTGAGCATTTTAGTCTCAAAGTAGAGATGCAAGATGGCTAGCCTGGCTATGTAAACATTCATTTCTGCCGCTCTACATACGTAATTTGGTAATAACTGATACGATTGGCTAAGAGCTGCGTACAGACGCTTTCTATAGATAATAGTAGCACCCAATAAACGGCTCTGGAGGATCGTAAACCACGCCTCCTATACGGAAAAATGAATGGCTGGTTTCCAGAATCCAGAATGTGTGGTTACAAAACTAACTAAAATTATAGTGAAAATGTCCTTCATTTTCGTCTGTCAACTTTTTTTATACGTAAACCTTTTTGGTTGATATGAAATCTATTTCATCTATCCGGTTTTATGATTTCATAAACTTATTGGGGCTGAGATGGATCAGACAAAGCAAATAAAGGAAACATTTATTGTGACTTTTTTGAGTCTTGCACCCAACAAATACCACATTAAAAAAAACAACTAAAACTAATAAAAACTAAATTAAAACTAAGCATTAAAAAAAAAAAAAACACTAATTAAAACTAGCAAACTCACTTTAACCCTCTGGAGTCTCGAAAAGCTCCAAATCCAGACTTCTTCATCACATCCAGAGAAAACAAAGCAGCATGGAGCCCTACTGTAAATTTACCTCTAAAGTTCTGGCTGTAAACTCCATGAGGCCAGTTTCAGTTTGATGATGACATACTAAGTAAAACTGGAGACAAGCTCAAATATATTTAGTATAAAATGATGTAACTGGATGTAACCCTCTTAGATGTTATATTTGACAGTTTTGTTCACATTTTTATTCTTCTTCTATAATTCTTTATTGAGCATGATAGTGTTTTGAAAGTAAAAAAAAATATTTCAAAATCACATTTTATGTTGGACTAAAAAAGACACAATGACCAAAAAAATACACAAAACGACTAAAAAAAGACACAAAATGACAAAAAAAAGACACAAAGTGACTAAAAAAAGACACACAATCACCAAAAAAAGACACACAATCACCAAAAAAAGACACTATGACCCAAAAAAGACACAAAATTACCAAAAAAAGACACAAAGACACAAAATGACTAAAAAAAGACACACAATCACCAAAAAAGACACTATGACCCCAGAAAAGACACTATCACCCAAAAAAAGACACAATAACTAAAAAAAGACACAAAATAACTACACTCAAAAAATTTTGACCATTGTCTACTTAAAAAAATTAAGGCAACAAAGTGACACTTAATATAATTGAGTAGATTTTAATTCCTTCAACTTTGATTAAAAACTATTAATTTAGTTAAGTAAATTTAAACAAAAATATTAAATAATAAATATTATAATTATTGGTTAAAATAATTTGGATTTACTAATAATATAGCAAAGGTTGAGTAAATCCAAATCAATTTTACAGGGAAAACTGATGAATATTTACTAAATATCTGAGAAAAGGTAATTTGGATTTACTAAATATCTGTGAAAAAGTTATTTAGATTTACTAATTAATTAAATGGAATTGATTCATATTTAGTAATTATCTGGACGAAATTGATTTCTATTTACTAATTTTATGGGTTAAATTGAGGTTATCCTTTTAAATATCTGGATAAGAATAATTTGGATTCAATGAATGAAATAAGTTGTGTCAACTAATAATTGGTACCACATGACATGAAATCTATGTAATATTATTAATTGTCACTTTGTTGCCATAATATTTTTATGTTGAATTTACTTAATACCATTCCTTCTTGTTGCAAAAAGTTACTGGAGGTCAGTTAACAAATTACCATATGTAGGAAAACAGCAAATAAACGTTTATTTGTGTAATTTTTTCTACACATACAGTTTCAACATTTTTCAAAAATATTACTTTGTTCAAAATGCCAAAATAAAAAAACAGAAAAAAGCTGTAAAAAACATAAACAGTGTGTACAATAGGGATGTGTATGCAATATGGTTTAAACTGAAATCAAAACATCCCTATGTTAACAGACACTTCACTTAGTTTGGTTCTTTACTAACTTAAAGGGATAGTTCATCATTTTTGAAATGGCTCATTGCCATAATCCCTATAGTCATAACAGTAGGTTTGTTCATTTTATTTGTCGGTGCAATCTATGTTAAGAACGGTGGAGAGCAGCCGGGAGCTGCTCGGAGCTACGCTACAGACGCCAATGGAATTTCTTGGTTTCCCTCATCAAATACACAACCAAAAAACTCCAAAACGCTGTGGTGGACAAGCTGTGACCTGTACATTGACCTGGCTATGAGATAATAATGGAACGTTACAAGACAGAGCCGTTTTAGAGGTAAATACAGAGACTGCTTGCTGAACAACTGTCCCAAAGGGAACGTGGATCAGCTGTTTTGCACGAATTTACCTCTAAAA
This sequence comes from Centropristis striata, assembly GCF_030273125.1. Lineage (NCBI taxonomy): Eukaryota > Metazoa > Chordata > Actinopteri > Perciformes > Serranidae > Centropristis > Centropristis striata. Next base: position 14,448,228 of record NC_081538.1, on the reverse strand, counting down.
CGGCTCCGTCTCGTAACATTCCATTATTATGTCATAGCGTGGTGAATGTGCAGGTCACAACTTGTCTACCACAGCATTTTGGAGTATTTTGGTTGTGTATTTGATGAGTTTGATTAGGGAAACCAAGAAATTCCATTAGCCTCCGTAGCGTAGCTCTGAGGAGCTCCCGGCTGCTCTCTGCCGTTCTTAAAATAGCTTGCACTGACAAATAAAAGAAGAGAGAGAGACAGAGAGAGAGAGAGAGAGAGAGAGAGAGAGAGAGCGAGAGAGAGAGAGAGAGAGAGATGCCTTTCAACTTACATCATACTCTTTAAAGAGCTGGTCGGCAGGTTCCCCAAAGTACAACATCAGACACCTGATGACAATGTCTCTGGTTATGTTAATGGTAGGATTGCTGGGAGCCTGAAATGACATAAATTAATATTACACAAGGTCTTGGTTCAGTTTTTAATGCTAGAATGCTTAGACTTGTGTTATTTTGAAAGAAAGAGAAAAAAGGTCTTATTAACTTTAAATATAAAGTATAATTGTATAAATAGTAATAGTACTAATAATTACATAATGTACAGTGACACATAAAAATCTTGTACAGTCTTGTACATTTAAATAGTTTTTGTCATCAAACAAATCTTTGCTACTCCAAATGTTATCATAAGTAAAAAGAATGACATTTTATGCTCCTTTCATTTTAAAATTCAGGTTTGGACTTCAGGTTAAACATACAGTAGCCTATATTGTGTAAAGGTTTGTTCACTGTTTTGCAATGCCATGTTGTCGACTTATGCTGGGTAAGCAAAGTTGATAGTAAGTGCAATACATACCTGTGGTCTTGTATTGATAGATTCCCTATGCACCTAGAAAGAAATGCATAGCTGTAAGTCATATGGATGAATTAATATTTGAAAAAAACAAAACTCTGAACAGAGGATATGGAAATCAACTAAATAAGCAATTAAAGTTTGCACTTGCTTTTGTATGTACAGATCAATAATTATTAGGAAGGTTATCATAACAGTTGTTAAAAAAGACAGATATAAAGAAAATGCATAGTTTAAAACCGTGTATGAGTCGCCGCTGCCCCCCCCCCCCCCCACACACACACACACACACCGCTACCAGCACCACCACTACACCGCCGCTAGTAGTAAAGCCGATAAATACTGCTCCTTACGGTTACTCGAGTAACGTCTTAACGTTACCAATGGACTAGCCCAGAGTATCTGATAACACTCACCTGAACACCTCAGGACAGCTTTGTTTGCCGCTTATCAAGGTGGGGTAGGGGAGTAGGCTAGCCTCCGGCGGAGATTAAACTTGCCAGTAAAGTAGCCTACTGCCGGTAAAGTTGTTAGGTAACTCGCGGTATCGCAAATTAATGTGCAACTGCTTAGCAAAGTATCTATAAAGACTTGCTGAAGGTTCTTACCTTGGTAACAGTCGCCAACGGCTGTAGCAGAGTCCGACATCACCCTCCGTGTGACGCAAATGTCTTGGCCGGAAGTGTACGGCGATTGAAACCAACTAGTCTCCAATGAGTAAAATGTATTAATTATTCGACATTGTTGACTGTACTGATAAAATATAATTAAAATGTACTCATTGATTTTCAGCTGATATTAGTCAAACAAAAATGAGTAGAATGCAATTGATAAATAATTCCAATGTGGTAAAATCAACACAATAATATGCCAAACTGCATTCAGACATTTTTTTCATGTATATTTTACTAGTTTTATTTTGTAAATATTAATTAGGCCCAGTCACAGTTTTTACAGTGTAAAAAAGACATAACAAAAGACACAGAATTACCAAAAAAAGACACAATGACTAAAAAATACACGCAATGACAAATTGTTACGCTTTAACACACAAGACCCAAATAAAATTGAGTCTCACTAGAATAAAAACCAGAGTTGAATGACAGGATCACACACAATAACAAGTTCACATTCATGTTGATTTTTCTTTGTTTCTTTTTGGTTTAAAATGTTGATCCAGTCAGTCAGAATAAAAAATAATCATTAGGTCATATAGGTGAGGTTGTGCTTAAAAAAATGTTTAAATGCCATGTTGGTATTTTTTTAAAGTGGTGTATACAGGCAGGATGAAAAGGATTCAAAAATGGACAAAATAGGCCAAGACTCCATAGTTAAAACAAATTAAAACCAACTGAATTTGAAATCAAAAATTGACAAGGAAAATTAAAACTAAAACTAATGAAAAATCCAAAACTATTATAACATTGATCTGAGGGACTGTAAAATGGTTTGTTAATCCTTTTGAACATGAAGCTACATCAGTCTTTAAATCAATCTACCCAAATCTGCTGTCGACTCCTTAAAAGTCCAGGGTGTGTGACCCTTTCTGGATCACAAGGAGACGTGGTGGGATGTGAGGGCACTGACATCATGCCTCTGACTTGGTCCGTTGCCCTCAACACCCACAGTGGCATTGGATTTCTTAAAATCATTTGACCCCCACTACCCTGGCATCCCTGAGCCATTACGCCTGTCACATGTTATTTATGTGCTCAGTGTGCAGCAGCGAGGGGTGCTGAAGGAGCGGAGATCCCGAGGTGAGGAGGGGTTGCCTTCTGCTCCCCTCTACGCTCACACACACATTCTCTAAGCACAATGCTCACATGCATGCGGCTGTGAATGGGGACAGTGTGGCAGTGAAGTTCAAAGACAGATGAGAGGACAGTCATCTGTCATCTTTGCAATGGCACAAAAAGGAGACGCTTGAGGAATGTGGCGAGGGGTGAAGCCTGAGGGGGAGGAGAGAGACATCAAATGCACACTGCAAAAAAAGAAATGTTGGGTGAAATCAAAATTTCAAGGCAACAAACTTTAATTTTAAGTTGGACAATTAAACTAAATTTGGGATAAATAGTCTATCTATCGATCTATCTATCTATCTATCTATCTATCTATCTATCTATCTATCTATCTATCTATCTATCTATCTATCTATCTATCTATCTATCTATCTATCTATCTATCTATCTATCTATCTATCTATCTATAGTTTTGCTTTTGAGTTTGCTCAACTCTGAATTCTGATTTTTGTCATTTTTGTGTGGACTCCAGCTGGAGGCAGCACATCACAGCCACAATGAGACTTCAAGTCAGGGTTCGTACGGTCATGAAAAATCTGGAAACGTTATGGAAATTGAAAATGCAATTTTTAGGTCCTTGAAAAGTTATTAAAAAATAAAATGCTCTGTAAGGTTTTGGAAAAGTAATTGAAATATTGCTAGATAATATTTAGAATGTGTAAAATAGGCCTATTAAAAATAATATAATAATCCCTATTCTGTAGTTTTAGGAGTACGTTTGTTACCTTTAATTGTCGGTGCCAACTATTTTTAGAACGGCGGAGCAGAGCCGTGAGCTGCTAAGAGCTGTGCTAGGAGGCTAATTGGATTTATTGGTTTCCCTCATTAAACTCTGATGGACAAGTTGTGACCTGCACATTCACCACGCTATGAGATAATAAGAGAACGTTACCAGACGGAGTTATTTTAGAGGTAAATTCACGTAAAACCGCTGATGCGTGTTGCCTTCAGGGACAGTTCGTCGTATCGTAGCTTAATCGCCTAGCAACAGTTTTGACCGTGATCTGTGATCACATACGCGACAGATTCAACACGGGAGACGCAACTGTGGCCACCGTCACTAACTGTGCACAACGTCAGCAGCTGATCATAAACAAAGCATTTCACAACCAAGAAACAAGAGTAAGCAGAACTTATTGTCCCTTGTTGTGAACCCCAACTTAAAGATATAAGTAACAACAACTCACAAACTTGTTTTTGAGCATACACCTGGCTTGCTTTGTTGTGCTAACTTACATTATTGCCCTAAAAATCAATAATTTATATTTACAAGTTTTACCAACTTAAATCACTGTTTCAGGCCAAAAAATACAAGTTTGTTTTTTTGCAGTGCAGGAAGAGGCTGCAACAGGGTGACCTCTCCTTTATCCTCGCCCTCTTTTTACCCCTGGTTGCTCACAGTGTTGCTGTGGCCAGGGTGTGGGTGTGTTAGGAGCCAGTGTCAGGATGTTGGAGGATTCTCTGTGGACACATTCAGAGAGAGAGGTGAAAGAGATGCAGAAATAGAAGTGTGTTTGCTCACTGGAAACCCCATAAACCAGCATGTGAATATATCTACCTCCCCCCTCTCTCTTCTCCACCCCTTTAAAACTATTTCTGAAGGTTTCTGGATTGAATTCAGTAGACAGAAATTGAGAGTTTCACTTTGTGTGGCATGTAGAACCTGATAATGTAATAAATTCCCAATAATATAATACAGTATAACACCAAGCACCTTTAGATTTTAAGAAGCTGTTGAATGCATTCGTGTGTCATGGATACCTCGTTTGTGAAAAATGGATGAACGGGTTAAAAGTTAATAAACATTCAACTTTGACCTGTTGGTGGCGCTAGAGCTCTTGAGCTAGAGTTGCCTACACAGTATCACCACTTGAACTCAAGTAATGGATGGTCAGGTGTTGAATTATTATTATTATGGTGAATTATTACATTTTCAGGACTTGAGAAATGAAGGCTAACCTGATAATGTAATAACCTCCCATTAATGTTATACTTTATTACATTATTGGTAAAAAGTGTATTACATTATTGGGAAATGCACTTTATTACATGATCGGGAAGTTATTACAATATTAGGTTTTATTACATTTTCAATGGACTCAAGTGCAGATTTTTATTACATTTTTGGGAAAGGCACTTTATTACATTATCTGGAAATTATTACATTATCAGGTTTTATTACATTTTCAATTGACTCAAGAGCAGATTTTTATTACATTATCGGGGTTATTACATTATCGGGAATTTATTACATTATCAGGTTCTACATGGTGAATAAGCAAAGTTGTACTGCAAACAAGAAGACAAATTAAAAATGCAAATTGAATTCCATTGAGTCCTTGAGAATGTGGCCGTCCTCGGCCGTCCTTCCATCTTTCAGAGGTTGTAGCAGGCTCAGTCTTATCAGTATTGGAAATGGTACGATGGTGTCATCAGAAACTAGAAGATCTAAGATCCATTGGTACCTGGAAAAACTGCCATTTTTCAAAAGGGTCAGTTGACCTCTGTTTAGTTTTTATTTTTTGAAAATTTAGTGTTAGTTTTAGTTTTTTTGTAATGGGATATGTGGTGCAAGATTCAAAGAGGTAATAATAAATGATCATAAATGCTATCCCTCCCATAAGGATATCAAATATGTAAGGATGAACCTGAGCAACACTTGTGCGGATCTCATGGATCAAAAGTGTGGTTAGATGGCTATCAGAGCAAATCAAGTCATATCATTTATTATAATGATTATTTATGATAATTATGAATAATTCAAAGTCATAGATCGTTGGGGGCACCTCTCTGTAAAACAGAGAAAAATATAGCCAATTCACCTAAATCAGTCTCATAACGTTACTTAACTATCAATTTGGAACACTGATTAATAATTATGAATATAATTATAATCAAATTACCATATTAATATTTAGCAGTGGTTGAAGGGTCAGTTGACCTCTGATCTCAAGATATCCAATGAAAATGGGTTGTGTGGGTACCCACCAAGGTTATAATAGTTTAGGATTTTTTTTATTAGTCTTAGTTTAATTTCATTGTGAATTTTTGTTTTCAAATTCAGTTAGTTTTAGTTAGTTTTTAGAGTGAGTTTTAGTTTAGTTTTTATTTTTTGAAAATGCTTAGTTTTAGTTAGGGCCACGGGGCAATCGCACCGAGCACTGGTCCCATACAGCAATAGCTGTAGGGACCACTATTGTTATACTGTGGATTTTTTCTTCCTCCTCTTCCGGACACAATTTTGTCCCGCTACTAGTCCTACAACTTGAAGAGTTGCAGGACAAATTATATATCAAAACGTGCGGTTTGATCGGGATCGGTGTGCTATTACTTTTCTCTACAGAATACAAAAACTGCCCAAAATTTTGCATTGAAATGAATGGGATGGCTGAAAAAAAATGAGCAAAAAAGAACAATGATTGGAGATTTTTAAACGTCTACTTCTCCGGCATAATTTCACCTAGAGACTCCATTTAAACTTTAAACAGTAGACACAAGTCTTGTGTATCGGTGTATTAATCCAAGTTTCGATAGGTCATAAAGTTTTTTTTATCAATCCCTGTTCAATGACTATGATAATTTTTGGAGAAATTCTGAGATTATAATGGGTGTGTATTGCACGGAATGTTCGTGTGACAGTGTGTGATGTCATTGCTCAGAGTAGAGGGAGAGAAAAAATTGTCAAAAAATAAATTTGAAAACGGCACTCCAGGCTGAAAATTCCACTCTACAAAAATAATTTATACATAGAAACGTAGGAAAATTTGTCTTCTCAATCACAATCCCCTGATAAAGCTGTCAGAGTTATAGTTTGGGCGTAGGATGCACAAATGCGCCACCAACACATGGGAGCGTTGCGTTTTTAATATGGGAGCCTCATTGGCTCCCATATTAAAAACGCAGGAAGATTTCTGAAGAAGGGAGATGTAACAGTTTTTTTTAGATCGCTCTAACAAAGCTATTTTTTCATTTTTCTTAAAAAAAACATATGTAGACGTTCAGGAAGAACTCAGGACGCTCAAAGTGAAGTCGGATCAATGATAGGTATTATGGTTTTGCCAAAAATGCTTTCTGTTCGAGGCCAGAAAGTCTGTCCACCTCTGGCTGCTGTCACTCTTCCGGGACATTGGCAGGTGTCAGTTAATTCTGTTGATTGCTTTGATCTGATTGCCTTTGATCTTTGATGTGATTACAGTTACAGATACACACACACATGTAAGCGCGCACACTCCTCACATATGCATACACATGCTTCAAGCACGAGCGCGTGCGCGCGCACACACACACACACACAGGTAACTTTACGTGATTTTGATTACACGCACGCACACACACACACACACACACACACACACACACACACACACACACACAGGTAACTCTATGTGATTTTAATTACACACACACAAACACGAACACACTTTTTGAGGTTAAAGGGCATAGTTCTCTGAAGAATCTCATCATAGTGTACACACACCGGCAGTAGCCCCTGTGGCCCATTCAGAATTTCCCCAGAGGAAATTTTCTAGTTATGTTTGATGTTTGTTTGTGACTAGTTTAGTTTTAATGTTATTTAATGTGTTGAAGTTCTTATTTATTATTGTTTTATTTATTTATTTACTTATTTAGGTTGGTTTTGTGATTTAATTGTTGTTGTTCTTTTTCTTTTCTTTTTTTTTTACTGTTTGTCAATTGGTGATTTATGTTGTGTTTTGTTTAAATTAATACAAAATTTTGCTTAAAATAGCAAAATTATCTGCCAATGGAACAAGAAAATTTGGCTTGTCAAGACTTTCCAAAACAAGTAAAAAATATCTAATATCCTTCTCATTGTTTTTCTGAAGCATTTCTAGATATTTCTAGATCTTTTCCTGGATTTTCTAGATTTTTTCTAGGTCATCTTCTAGCTTTTGCTAGATCCTTTTAATTTTTCTAAAAAAATTTATATTCCTAGACTTTTTTCTAGATTTTTTCCCCCCGAGTTCTTCTGAGAGCTTTTCTGGATTCTAGATTGATTATTTTTTAGATTTTTCTTGATCCTTCTCTAGATTTTTCTAAAGTATTTCTAGATCTTTTTCTAGATTATTTTTCTAGAAATGCTTTAGAAAAATCTTGAGAAGGATCAAGGAAAATCCAGAAAAAGATTTTAAAAAAATCTAGAATATGATCTATATCAAATATCTAGAAAATCCAGAAAAAGATCTAGATTTTTCTTGATCCTTCTCTAGATTTTTCTAAAGTATTTCTAGATCTTTTTCTAGATTATTTTTCTAGAATCTAGAAATGCTTTCGAAAAATCAAGAGAAGGATTAATAAAAGATCTAGAAAAGCTCTCTCTAGGTTTTTTTTTCCAATATCACTTTCTAGAGTTTTCTTGGTCCTTTTTTCTAAAGCTTTTCTAGATATTTCTAGACTTTTTTCAATTTGTTTCCTAGTTTTTCCTAGAGCTTTTCTATATTTTTCTTGATTATTTTCTAGATTTTTCTTGGTCCTTCTCTAGATTTTTGAAAGCATTTCTAGATATTTCTAGATCTTTTTCTGGATTTTCTAGATTTTTTTCTAGAATCTAGAAATGCTTTAGAAAAATCTAAAGAAAGATTAAGAAAAATCTAGAAAATAATCTAGAAATATCTAGTAAATTTTAGAAAAATTAAAAGGATCTAGAAAAATCTAGAAATATCTAGTAAGATTTCGAAAAATTAAAAGAATCTAGAAAAATCTAGAAAATGATCAAGAAATGCTCTTGTAAAAACTAGGGGAAAAAATCCAGAAAAAGATTTTTTAGAAATCTAGAATATGATCTAGAAAACAAATATCTAGAAAATCCAGAAAAAGATCTAGAAATATCTTGAAATGCTTTCGACAAATCTAGAGAAGGATTAAAAAAATCTAGAAAATAATCAAGAAAAATTTAGAAAAGCTCTAGATCTCTAGATTGTTTTTCAATATCACCTTCTAGGTTGTTCTAGATCCTTCTCTAAATTTTTCTAAAGCTTTTCTAGACTTTTTTGTCAATTTGGTTCCTAGTTTTTCCTAGTATGTTCGTGTCACAGTGTGTGACATCATCGCAAGAGTGTAGAGGGAGAGAAAAAATTGTCAAAAAATAAATTTGAAAATTGCGCTCAAGGGTGCAAATTCCACTCTACAGAAATAATTTATACATAGAAACGTAGGAAAATTTGTCTTCTCACTCACAATCCTCTTGTAAAGCTGTCAGAGTTATAGTTTGGGCGTAGGACGCACAGACGCGCCACCAACACACACCAACAGCCTCATTGGCTCCCATATTAAAAACGCAGGAAGATTTCTGAAAAAGGGAGATGGAACAGTTTTTTTAGATCGCTCTAACAAAGCTATTTTTTCAATTTTCTTAAAAACACAAACATATGTAGACGTTCAGGAAAAACCCAGGACGCTCAAAGTGAAGTCGGATCAATGATAGGTATTATGGCTTGCCAAAAATGCTTTCTGTTTGAGGCCAGAAATTCCAATCTGTCCACCTCTGTCCCGGAACATTCGGCATCTCATCATAGTGGACACACACTGGCAGTAGCCCCCGTGGCCCTTTCAGAATTTCCCCTGAGGAAATTTTCTAGATTAGTTTTTATTAGTTCTAGTGTTAGTTTTTTTGGAATGGGCTATGTGTTGGGTGAGAGATTCAAAGAGGTCATAATACATTTTGCCTTTATTTCCTTTGGTTTATCCATCTCAGCCCCAATAAGGTTATTCACTCAGTCTTACAGTTCCAGGTGTTTTGAATTTTGGTTGGAGTGTAGACATCCCAGTCTCAGTAAACATATTCACCATGTGTTCCTGCATGTTCACTAACCAGCAGCTGTTTAGTTGGAGCTAAATAAATTCTTTTCATATCAATCAAAAAGGATTTTGCTGTGTTTCCCCTATGGTAATTTCACTCCTGCTTCTCCCGGAAGCCCACAAAGCGAAGAAATATAAACACTTGATTATGTATGAAAAAAAGTTGACAAAGACGAAAATGAAGGACATTTTCACTATAATTTGTTAGTTTTGTAACCTCTTCTTTTTTTTAAATCTCTCATTTTCATTTTTATTTCAGTTAACTAGTTTTAGTTATTTAGTTAGTTTTGGTTAACTAAAATAACCTTGGTACCCACGAGTATCCCTTTACAGACATGCCCACTTTATACTGATATGGAACTGAAACCATGTCGTTTTTTTGATGTTGGTTATTTTCAACTATTGTATGTGAATATTTCTGCAAGTCTTGGACTTGCATTAATTGGGTATGACTAGAAGGCTGAGACTCGTGTGGATTCAATGATCCCAACTTTATTCATATGTGATGATGTTAGTCCCCATAATAGCATTTCATTGAGAGCATTTTTTAAACTTGACCTCACTGTATAAGATTACCTGTTGTGACCTCTAGGATAATCACAGCCTCATGAAACTTTACAACCACAAACTAGAGACCTGGAGCATTCATAGGATGGATGGCTTTAATAGTTATATTGACAATAAGGAGGTTTTAGCAGTTTAGAGAATTGGAGTTAAGGCCTGCCAATTCCAAAATGTCAAAAGTTTTTTTTTTCTCTGACGTTCCTCAATGACTTGGTGTCTTAATGTGGTATTTGGAAGGATTTCTGACCATTTTTTGTAAATTCTGTGTCTGAAGTATAGTTAAATTTAGCACCAAATCTTTGTAACACTTATTATCAACCCAATAATTGCTGCAACATCATATAAGACATAATGGAACATTGAAATGGCCTCAGAGGGTGCACACTATGTGGCATCTACTGTTGACCTCCTATCTATCTCCCCCTTAACCCATAAGAACCCACAGTGACAAGGGTGTATAAAACACTTTAAATCTACTATAATCTCCCATATACTCAACACCCTGGTGTGGTGGTCATGTGACTGTGAAAAGAAGTGACTTCTCTAAAATGTGTCTGTGACTGGAAACAGAAATGTGAAAAAGTAGCTAATTTCAAAAAAGTGTATTTTTTGTTACGAGGCTAAGTCTAAACCCATTTAACAATTCTAATCCGATAATAGGGAACGAATAACTTAATAGGGAACTAATAACTTATTGTGACTTTAATAACAAATTAAAGTCACAATTTTGATGCTATGGAGATGCAAACAAAAAGGCAAATGGTTATTTGTTTTTATTTATTATTGATTTATTCTTATTTTGTTACTTTAAAAAATCTGAAAAATAATTTGTTGTTAAACAGCACTATTAATTAAAATTAAAATATATGTTGTGGAGATGAAAAGAAAATGGCAAATTTGTGTCTGTGTAAGCAGAAAATGTGTCTAGTTTTTTATTTTAGAATAGCAAATATCTTAAACATTAATACAATAAACGCCCAATGTATCGTATATGTCACATCACAGATCTTTGACATTTAGGGGTAGTATTTTTTTTAAAAACATCATAAATGTATATGTGGTCTGTGGTATATCCTCCATAATTTTCCTTTAAGGATTACTGGGTCTGGGTTCTTATGGGTTAAGATCCCTGAAACATTTACAGAATTCCCTATTCTTTTAAAAAGAAACTATTTCATTAATCCGTATATTTATGTAAATGTATATTATTTCTAGATCAAGGCAGCTACTGTGTCAACATGTGTAATTCCTGCTCCTGTCAGAGGGATGTTCACGGTAAACAAGCTATGAAGATGCTTGTGGTATATTCCTGTTGCCCTGCTCTGGCAGGCTGTTCTGAGCTTTTAACCACCAGCACACAGCCCCTGCCCCGTCCTGAGATCCTCAATCAGACACTTGTCTCTTCTGCTTCTGCTGCACAGGAATAGCAGCAGCATCCCGGTGTCCCACAGGAATCTCCATACACATGCTTTTTCCATCTTCCCTGCCATGGCTTGCTTCTCTCCCCTCTTCATCCTGTCTCTTTTTATTCACTGTCTTTAGTTAACCTTCCAAAAGTTCCACCTGAAACCAGATTAGGACATCTCACACTCCCACATGGCTGTTTAAAGACAGTGGAACATGATACATGCTACACTATGTTATTCTCAAACATTTTTTAAATGGTGAACAAATTAGGCTGAAATAATATTTCCCCCAAAAAACCCAAGATTGAATAGAAGTCCAAAAATAAAACTTCTTTCTTTCTTTCTTTCTTTCTTTCTTTCTTTCTTTCTTTCTTTCTTTCTTTCCTTCTTTCCTTCTTTCCTTCCTTCAAACCCTCAGATTTATCCATTGACACTTAGGAGTGGGATAACCCTGTTGGGAATGAAGGATGCCTCTTTTATGAATAAATGATACCTTGCACAGGGTGTCAAATATGTAAATAAAAGGGCATTATCATAAATGCTATCCCTCCCATAAGGATTTCAAATATGTAAGGGTGAGCCTGAGCAACACTTGTGTGGATCTCATGGTTCAAAAGTGTAGTTAGATGGCTATCAGAATTATTAATAATTATCCAAAATAATTATTAATTATAATAAATTATATGACTTGATTTGCTTGATTTGAAAAATATAGCCAATTCACCTAAATCAGTCTCAAAAAGTTACTTAACTATCAATTTGGAACACTGATTAGTAATGATGAATATAATTATAATCGAATTACCATATTATTATGTAGCAGTGGTTGAAGGAACTGTGAATTCTTGTCACAGAAGAGGTTACCATATTATTCAGTGTACAACATTAAATGGACAGCATTTGTAATCAAAAAGGTATTTATTCTAAACAGGTAAAGCAAATAAAGCACACATCTATGGAGTATAGAGTTCTACCAAGTCTTATCTAATGTAGGCTTACAAATGAGGTGTGTGTGTGTGTGTGTGTGTGTGTGTGTGTGTGTGTGTTAGGGCTGAACGATATGGACAAAATTTCATATCTCGATATTCATGCCAGATATCTCGATATCGATACGATACGATATGACTACGGCTTTCGGTGAAAACCAAGCATTTTTCAGAAAAATAAAAGCATCATAATACAAAAGAGTGCAGTTTTATTGATTAGAACTCACTGCCAGTCATCAACATTAAGATAAAGTCATGCAATAATAAATAAATAAAAAAATTAACATTTTACTGCAGCTCCGCTTTGACAATAAATAACCAATGCAGCAGCTGGTGGAAGGTGAAACATTGAAAGTGCATTGAAGTGCAACATCTTATATTCTTCATAAGTCAACATAATAGTATGCAGAAAATGCATACACATATACTCATCGTGCAGCACACGGTGGTGTTGTTTCAAGTGGTGAAACAAGTTGGTTGTGTTCCCTTGCTTCGTCGCAATTTTCGCCAAGCACGACCTGCACAACACCTCGCTCTGGTCGACATCATCCTTTCTAAATCCAAAATACCTCCAAATAATGGAGTATGATTTATGTTTTGGCACAAAATTAGATTCTGCACTGCCACCGGCCGCATTATCTTCCGCACTCATGTCACTTTTCTTTTGTTTCTTTCGTTTTGATTTCCCCGCTGTGAATGTCCTGTGTGTGTGGCTGTGTGTGTCTCAGCCTACGTCTCCCTCACTCCCACCCTCCTATGTTTGTCATTGGTTGGCTTCAGCTGTCGATCCACAGCAAGCATGAAAAAAGCTTTGTGGTTGGCTGGCCGTAGTGGTGCGTTCAAGGGCAATCTTAAAAGTAATGTTTATGGTGACTGCCAGAGCTTTACATGCAGGGCGAGCGCGGGGGAAATACATCGTTTATATCATTGCTTTTCCGATATTAATATCTTGAATGTTCATATCTCGATAAAGATACGATAACGATATATCGTTCAGCCCTAGTGTGTGTGTGTGTGTGTGTGTGTGTGTGTTACACACAGCTGAGCTGTTACAAAACTGTGTCTTTGTTAAAAGCCAATTTAAGGTATATTATGTGTAAATCAGTGTGTGAGCAAATCAAAGGTTAGTAAAGTATACAGTTAGTTGCATATAAGACTGTATGTATAAAGCAAGATTACCTTACAACTTCAAATGATGTAGCTCCACGAATATCACAACAAATATACTTAAAACACACATATAAACCAAATCATTAATTACAGGTCAAATCCTTTGTACTTAAAGTCCTTGCTGATTTCTTATCTAAGCCCAGTTACATTACTCACAGTCCAGTTGGAAAAGGGGGGAATCCTTATCGATGGAAAGAAGTTTGATTTCAGATTGAGTTTCAATAATTAGCCGTCTTGCAAAGTAAGTTGCTGGTTCGTCCTTGTTGTTGAGGTGAAGCTTTCTCTGGCAGTTCCAATGAACTTTGTGTTCATGTTTGCAACCTTGGTGCGCAGGGAAGATCAGAGTTGCAGAAGATCTCTGCAGGGGGTGAGGTAGTAGGGGGCTGGAATCCAGGCCTCTAGATTCAGAGCCATGCCCCTCTGACTGGTCAGTGGAGAAAAGAGAGTGATCACAGGACTTTGCTCTGATTTAAAAGGAGACCCCATGTGGTGTCACAGGTCTCTTGACCAATGATGTGATCTGTAGGAGTCGTATACGCAAGGCACCCTGGGAAAGATGTTCCTTATCAGAGAACTCAAAATGGAGGTGAAATGCCATTTTGTGAGTGGACTCAGGATGCTGTTGCATTTTTTTAACCTGTGGTTTGATCACAACAACCACTAGTTTGGGAACCACCAAATTAAACCTCAATGTATCTAAGATATTTAAAACTAGTTCCACCTTGAACAGTAAAACTCAATATGATGAAGCCTTTTATAGGAATGATATATGATAATATATGATGATATATTTTCCACACAAGTACTTTCACTTTTTTAACTATATAAGTTAAATATATGTAAAAATGAGCACTGTACCATTCTGTTTTATTTATGTTTAACATGGCATCCCAACTTTTTAGGACTCAGGGTTTTAGGTACATAACAAAGTCAATGTTGGATTTTTGTTTCAAACGAGAGATGTACAACAGGAATCTATCCTTCAGCCCAACCTCCTCTCTAGGCCGATGTTGTCGCCCTTTACTCTACATCGCCTGACTTCCTTGCATGCTCCTGTCATAATTACTATGGCCACTAGAGGCTGCCTTCAAACGATTGAATGGGCATTATCAGCGGTTATCAGCCGATAGCTAGGGGCATGTAGGGACCTGCTGGCAGGTTGAGTCGGTCATTATCAGCCTATCTGATGGCTAAAACAAAGCGGTTACGTTTAATTTTAAGGCTGCAGTTTCCTTACAATTATGCTATAAAACTACTTTTTCAAAGGTTAGGGCGAAAAACGTCCTATGCGTTATAAAATATAGTTTGAAAAGTAAAATAAATACACAGAAATGCAGGAAGTTAAGGTGTTGCCAGGACACCTTTTCAGAAGCGAGTTTTCGTGCTTTATACTACTGAATCCTTGCTTTTCCCTTCGCTTTGACACTCCATTACCTCACTACCGCCGTGGCATCATTCATAATTACTACAGGTCTTAGAGCACGCCCTAAGCCCATTCAGTGGGCTAATAATGACCTACTGGCCCTACCTTCTTGGGCTGATAACTGCTGACAAACACAACATTCTCTGATAACATTTATATTGGGTGTATGGAGTAATTTTTTTGGTGAGGACCAAAACCACCATAACAGCAGAAGTAGGGATTTCTGGGATACAACCAGCTTCTCAAATTATAGTCTGCTAGATACAAATCATCACACACACAACTGTTTGTGTATGTGTGTGCGTGTGAGAGGCAGAGACAGTATGTGTTAGATTGTTGTTTTGCATATGGTAAGTGTCAGCTCGCGGCTCATTTCTTTCTCCCTGACAGTCGCCTAGAGGATAATAAAGCCTAGCAACAATTGTTTGTTCCATTATGGTGTGTTTCCACTCTGTGGTGCTTCACAGCTCTGTCTGAAGCACATCCAGGCGAGAAACCAAGACTTTGGCCCGCAAGCTCCCAATCCCGAGTTGGGAAACAGCTCTCGTAGCAAATGTTCCTGATCTGTCATGATGTGGGAGGGCTATGACCACATGAGTCAGGTATGACTCACAGGCCAAATGGTGACATGCATGTAGAGTAGAGAAGCTCAATTCCGGTTTGGAAAATTTGTGGATCTCTAAAATGCAGGATCTGGCTTGTCAATGACAGCTTTGAGTTACCTGCTGCCCTTGATAGAAATGTTTGCTGAGTTTATGCCATGAATAATTGTAGTGCAGGTCTCATTTAATACAAACTCTGGTATGTGATTTGCAGCAGGAGTGCAGAGGTTGATTAGTTGTAGTATTGGATATTTAATTGATGCCTCTGAGTTGACCAGTTCTGTCTCTATGTCTGATTTATTAATTGTGCCTTTTGGACAATGTAGGCCCCGCCAAAACAAAGTGAAAACAATACGCTTGTAAATTCTTCTCTGAGCTCAACACCAAAATTCCTGGCAAAGTTGGAGTTGGCATTAAGTTGGGAATTTTAAACACCATGCCTGACGCTCCAAGAGAATGTTTGGTCGCAGGAGTCTCTGGAACACGATGACTAGGCGATTATTAATACTGGACTGTGGGCAAGAAACATTTTGACCAGAAAACAGCTGAGAATCCGGACTGTGGGGAATAGGGTCTTTGTTTTATTTTGAAGTTACATTTTTTACATGCCCTCATGTTTAAGTTTTTCCCCACAGCCCTGTGGGTGTGAGCAGAGTGTCGGGTGGAGGAACTGTGTGATTTACTGTCTGAGTCTGAAAGCCTGTATGCTGTATAATGGTAGGGATTACAACGGGGCTCCAACATGCAGGGCACAGTTTAGTCAAGTGCAACAACTGGGAACTCCTGCTGCTCAGTGTAATGTGATAGATTAAAGGCTTAAAATAACAATCAGGTTCATTATTTTTATTAGTCTGGAGATGTTTTTCTTGATGAATCAAGTCATAAAATAATTAAATAAATAAATAATCATTCGAAATACAATAGGGACCTCGCAGGTCGTTGCCTGCTCGGGCCCTAATAAATAAATACTACTTTGTAAGGTAAAGTTGTTGTTCCCTTCACATTGGCTTGGCAACAAATACTGTATGTACCTTTTAAGCCCTTAACAAGTGCCATAGTTAGTTAGTTGGGGTCCAAGAATTAGCCCTTGGAGGTACATTACCCCTATTTCTGATAGGACTAATTATTGGACCTCAAGGAATTTACAAAAAATAAAAAGTAAAGTATTGCCCTTCTTTGAAATAATAACACATAATATATATCTATATCTATATCTAGGTATCTATCTATCTATATATATATATATATATATATATATATATACACAGTGTGCTATGTTTTGAGAAAGAGGAAGGCAAAGAGAGCAATGGATTCTGGGAGCATGGCATGGGGGAGTTGCGAAGGTTGGGGGAGAGAAAGAGAAAAATAAACAGAGAGAGACAAACATAGTGGAAGCTGCATGCGTTTATTTGGAGTTGTGTGAGGAGAGGAAGCAGACTGAGGCTGAGGCTGCTGCCACACACACACACACACACACACACAACACACACACACACACACCTACAGACACATATGCATAGACATGCATTCATGCACAAACACTCGCTCACCGACATGCACGTACTCTTCATGAAGGAGGAATTCTCACTTTAAACAAACCGAAGCAGGAAATTGGAGGTACAGGAGCTTTGAAAGGACGGCCCAGGGGCATGTGGGAACTCTTAAGTACAGGGAGCTCTGTCTACCTGGCTGTTATCATCATCAAAAGCCAGAAACACTTCAGCTGTCATTCACCTAAATATTTAGAGCTCTGTGTGTCTGTCCAATACTGTAAATGCTCTTTTAATCGGTGCTGTTTAAGTATATTATATTCTGAATGTAAAGGTCTGACAAGTACTGGTTTTGACCCAAAAAACAGGGATTTTTGACTTAATGAAAGGTAACTTTGATTTAGTTGTCTGGTCTAGTGTTTTGTACATACAGTTGGAATGATAGAAGGTTTCAGTGATGTATTCTGATTTTGGTGGTAAGCTGCCCCTTCACTTAGGCTACTGAATGGCTTCTAAGACAATAAATGCTTGGAATGTCCTGTCCTTTCCCTTGTGACTCAGTACTGAGTGAAACATTGAAGTGGAGTGACCTCGCTTTGTGTTTTGTGTTACATTCCTTCTCTCTTCAACAAGCTTGGGCGGGGTAATACTACTACTACTACTACTACTAATAATAATAATAATAATAATAATAATAGAGTTAAAGTATCTCGGGGTCTTGTTCAGCAGTGAGGGTAGAACGGAGTGTGAGATGGACAGGTGGTTTGGTGCGGCGTCAGCAGTGATGTGGGCATTGTATCGGACCGTCGTGGTGAAGAAGGAGCTGAGCCTGAAGGCAAAGCTCTCAATTTACCGGTCCATCTATGTTCCAACCCTCAACTATGGTCATGAGCTTTGGGTAGTGACCGAAAGAACAAGATCGCGGATACAAGCGGCTGAAATGAGTTTCCTCCATAGGGTGGCTGAGCTCAGCCTTAGAGATAGGGGGAGGAGCTCAGACATCCGGAGGGAGCTCGGAGTAGCACCGCTGCTCCTTTGCGTCGAAAGGAGCCATCTGAGGTGGTTTGGGCATCTGGTAAGGATCCTCCTGGGCGCCTCCCGTTAGAGGTTCCGGGCACGTCCAACTGGTAGGAGGCCCCGGGGAAGACCCAGAACACGGTGGAGGGATTATATCTCTCGCCTGGCCTGGGAACGCTTCGGGGTCCCCCAGGAGGAGCTGGACGTTTTGGCTGGGGAAAGGGGCGCCTGGAATGCCCATACTTATCCTGTTGCCCCCGCGACCCGGCCCCGCATAAGCAGACGAGAATGGATGGATAATAATAATAACAATACCTTCAATTTATATTGTGCCTTTCTAGAAACGTAACGACGCTTTACTTGAGACACATGGAACAAAAACACAAACAATAACTGAAAAAATAGAATTAAAGTGAGCAATGATAACAAAGTTCAAAGGGTTATCTGAATAGATGGTGCTCAAGAAACTTTTTAAATATGTCCAAAGATGCATCATCGCGGATTTCAAACGGGAGAGTTCCAAAGCTGACTAGTGACTGGGGCTGAGAGGATGGAACTGTGCTGAGGTACAGTTGGGTGTCTTCAGCATAGAAATGGAAATTTAAACCCCATGTTGGTGGATGATCTAACCAAGGGTCAGGTGGTAAAAAGAAGGTGCCAAACACAGAGCCTTGTGGCACGCAACAAGTTGGATAGAGCAAGGGTATCTTTGTTTGAGCTGCCTCAATGAAGTCTGAAGCCCCAATCAGAGATAACGGATACCACAGCTGTGGTTATCAACTAATTTTGTTAACCCAGGCTTTCTTCTTCAGGTTCTGCTCATGTTTGGGGTAAAATCTAGCTGTTTGTGTGTGTCTTTGGATGCTATGACTTTAGCGTCACTGTTGGGATTTTTAACATTTGTAGTTGTTGTGTGCTAGTGTGTTAAACTGTATGAAGGATCCTTCTGAATTCAGTTTGAGTGTTTGGTGTTTACCTCTGCCTGCCCAAGGCCTCAACTTAAACTTTCCTCAAAACAACAACAGTCCATAATAGGCCCATCACACCCCCACACATACCGGGTCATCAGTATGGCGGGAATGATGAAAATGACTAATGCTTTCCTTCTCAAACACCCGCTGTGCCCTTCATTTTATAAATACTTTATTTAAATATTATTCCAGCATGTGATTTTAACTTTGAAAACAAGCTCCAATACCTTGAATCGCTCTCTCTTTGAGGTAAATAGGAGTTATTTACCTGTGAGCAGAAGGTGGAATTCACCTTTCTTCCTCTGTTCTGCTCTTTTCCCCTCCAAAGCTGCCTCCGCTGTATATTTAGAGAGACAGAGTTTGTCTGTGGTCAGTGGAAATGTTAAATACGAGGGCGTGGAGCTGACCTGGTGTGTAGCTGCTGCTCAGTAGCAAACACAGGAAACATGGGGAGTGGACGCACACGCACGCACGCACACACACACACACACACAAATATACGCATGAAGTAAACGTCCTCCTGTCTCATCATTTCCCAGCCTTTTACAGGAAACTAACATCTGCCTCAGCCGGAACTCGTCTGATACACACACACACACACACTCACACACTCACACACACACTCACACACTCACACACACACACACACACTCACACACACACACACACACACACACACACACACACACACACACACACACACACGCTTTGTAGTCATACTATTTCAGTTAACAAGGGCTCTGTGAATCAAACAGTTCCCCTAAAGTTTTTCCTCTTTAACGTTAGCAGCTGGACTCTGTTAACATAACACACTAAACTCTGGTTTGCCTGCTCTCTTGCCTCCATGTAAACGTTGCTGCATTGATGTTAAAGCTGTTACACAGAGGACATGAGTGCCCACACTGCTTGTGTATTTAAAGAACCATATCTGAAAATACCATACCTTAAAATAAATGCAATTTTCCCTCAAAAGTGCCATCAGTTATTAATATATTTCCTACCTTCCAGGCAGCCCTTGGTTTCACTTAATTCCAGTACACTGTGAAAACTAACTTTAGCTAACATTAGCTAATCCAATACAGTGAATATTTGTCACTTATTTTGTATTGCTATTCACCCAGTTTGGACATTATCACACAATTATATACACTGTAAAAAATTTCAGTGAAAAACTGCTAAACCATGACAGTAAAAGACCGTAAAATGATAAATGGGTTAATTCAGTTTCAGTAGCGATGAAACACCATAAATGTTTATATCAGCCAAAACATTATTTTTTACAGTTGTTTTAAAAAAACAAACAAACAAACAAAAAACATTACTCCACTGTAAAATACACTGGCACCGTGTGTTACATAAATATACTATAATATATATATATATATATATATAAAATACTTTTTCTAACTGTTAAATATACTACACACCGTTTCTCTAACAAAAATATGCTGTAATATTTAATGGTAAAATCTTTAAATCATGCAGCATTTACAGAGTATTTTATTGTCAATTATGTGGCAAAACAGCGTTTCTTTTGATGGAAAAACGTTTTATTTATACGATAGAAAATGGTATAAAATGGCAATCTTAAACGTGAAATCAACAGTGCTAATATCATTTTACCATAATATTAAAAAAAGTTCTATCATATTCAATACGGTAAAGTTCTGGCAACCACAGCTGCTGTTTTTTTACCGTTTTTTTCTTACAGTGTAGGTGCTATCAGCGGTTTTCATCCTTGCTTAGAAGGGGCCTGTTCTACATACTTGTAGGTTGAGAAGGTTATCAGCCCATTTAAACAACATGAAAAAATGGCTGAAGAGAACACACCTTTTTCCTGAATCAAAACAAAGTTGGATAGCAATCTGCAATGCTGGTAAACTGGTTTAGTAGCATTGAATGCAGAAGATGGCCTTAGCACTACAACTTAATGTGCACAAATGATGCTCTGGTTTTGACAGCCACCACTATTCATCCATATTCTTCCATGCCAGTGCACACAGTCATCACCTTAGGTCTTTAAAGATAACTACTCTAGGTTGTAAAACTGGTCAAAAGAATAAAAAATTGAATGGTTGATTGAATGCTTATTGTCCCATTAGTATGTAGGGGCCTACTCTCCCTTCTAGTAGGTTGTTATCAGCCCATTTAACCCATTTAGGCCTAAAACGCCTGGAAAATATGCGAGTAAAATGTATGGGCAATTTTAAAATAAACCCCTAAGACCTGAAGTTTTTCTGGAAATTCAACGGAAGTGTCAACGCTTCCTACTAAATAATAGATTTTTCAGCCTCTGTAGCAGATAGAAATGAAATTCAAAAAGTATTTGAGAGCTTATACCTGTTAAATCTCAACTCCCTCCGCTATAGTCGTCTTCCACCATGATTTCAAAGTTCTAGAAAAGTCCCATGTTGCATTGCGACACTCCCACATGTATTCTGATGCATTTCATTGGCCAAGACACCCAAAATAGGTGGGAAAAACTACAAATACTACAAAATGACATATCCGCTTTCCCAGCCTTAATGGTAGAAATGCAGTAATAGCTTTCCCAGCTTAAATGGGGCTGCACTGTAACTTCTGTCGTTACATTCCAATTTAAATTTAATTTCTGTTTAGACTACAAAACTTCTTCTCTGAGGTTAGTGCTGAAAACTTCCTGGTTAGGCGTTATAAAAGATCGTTCAAAAAGTAAAATAAATGCACATAAATGCCCAAAGTAAAGTGTTAACAGGGATTAAATTAATACCAGAAGTGACATTGTTACATTGGTCGGGTAAAAACATGATGCACTATCAAGTTAAGTAAATTAATTGAAATAACAAGGTTTACTTTTGGTTTCACATGGGACACAGATGCTGGTCTCCTTAAGGGCTGTTTCCACTACCGTGCAATACCTGGAATGAGGCGGGTCTCACTCACCGAAACGCTTCTAATTTGAATGCGAGCAGTCCGAAGCCAGCTTTTGTCGGAACCTATTTCGTCCCTTTGGAAGAGCAGGGTCTTTTTTCTCCCCTGAAAACAGCCTGGTTACTGATTGGATAGATCGCTATGCAGCATGTGACGTAGTACTCTACACGACAACAACACACGACATTTGTAGAACCCGGGGAGAAGCAGTGTTCCCTACTTGGCAACTTTGTTGCTAAATTTAGTGACTTTTCAGACCCCCTTAGCGACCATTTTTCAAGAAAGCGACTGGAGACAAATCCAGTGACTCCTTCTTACTCTTCTCAATGAGCCGCTAACAAGCCGGAGGCCGGCTTGTTAAGAAGAGCCGCCGTTAGCTGCAGTTAGCTACAGTTAGCTCTGTAGCAGTACAGTGTGTATGTGCTGCTGTTGCAGGAGGTGTTCACTTAGCGATCTCTGTTTGTTTACAACAAGCACCAGACATTCAACTGTGCACAGTTAGTGATGCCGTTAATTCACAATCACTATGTTTATGATCAGCGGAGACTCTGTGCATAATTAGCCATGCTGCTTTCAGCTCCTGACGTTGTGCACAGTTACTGACGGTGAAAACCATACGTAACCTCTGGAGTCTCTAAATCCCTCTGGGGGCTAACTTGTAGTGGAAACACAAAGAGTGAGTGGACTTTTGAGAGGGTGTGGCCTGAGACTTTCCCGGTGGCCACTTTCCCCCCTTGTCGAAACACGGCTTTAGAGTGACTTTTCATACTCTAAACTACATTCGATTACTTCTCTCTTCTCTCTTCCTCCTGATTACAGACTCTGCAATGTCACTTCCACCTTCACGTCATACATAAATATTATAGTCTATTACAGTCACTAAAGGGGCTGCCAAACAATACACGCTGTTAATTATCTGCTGTAACTACTCGAAGGTAGGCCCCTACTTGACCATGCTCACAGGATAATAAAAGCTGATAAACAGCCATTCAATAGTCAATAGACAACCATCAAATGATCTGTTCTACTGGTCATTTCTCATGAAGTTGCTGTAAATAAAAAGCTGTGGAGCAGTTTGGTGGCGGTTGTCAGTGTTCCTCGAAATTAAGACCATGTTTCCGGTCACAAAGGGGATTTTGCTACTTGTCCCCTCTCTCTGTTATTGCTGTGGGTGTGTTCATTTTCTTTTTGGATTCACTGAAGCGGAGGGCAAACACAGCATTTCTGTTCCAGGTTTCACAACCATTTACTTCCAAGCTTTAGTTGTGTTTGCTCTGGAAGAACAGTGTCTATTGCCTGATTAGTGATTTAATTAAACTGGTTTCTCTCTAAATTTTCACCCCACACAAAATAATATATATAAATCTGTGAAATTAATTATGTGTTAAAATGGAAGTCATATATTGATGTTAAAATCCACAGTCCTAATACTGTGATGTGGGTGAAGTTGGAGTGAGATACAGACAGAGAAAGCAAAATAAAGAGGGAGAGGGATGTGTGAGTGTGTTTGAAGAAGAGATTGGGGAGGGTTATTAGAAAGGCAGAGTCCGCATTTAAAAGAGTTCAATGCAGCCAGTTGAAGAAAAGCTCTCATTGAAATTCATGGCTTAGCACCTATAGCACTGTCGTCTGAGCAGAGCAGTGAGACAGACACACAGCCAGCGTCTAATTTCAATTAAAACAGCATTTACAAGAGGGAGGGGAAGGTGGCTGAGAAGGGATTTTTTTCTGTCTGGTGAGTTTTCCACTTCAATAGGGCAGGCAATGTGGTCAAAATATTTTATCATGGTATATATATCGGAATCAATAGAGTAATTTTTTTGAAAATGCAATGAGGAAATGTTTAAAATAAATGTTTTCTTATTTGAAACTTCCATAGGACACAAACAAAACAGCTGCCTCACATGGGGCAACAAGTTAAAACCAAAAGACTCAAAACATTAGAATTCTTTAAAAATGGAAGCTTTAAGGTTCCTGAGAACAATCATTTCAAGTGTTACAGTTTTTAACCCTTTGATGCACAACATATGGACACCCCTTCTAATGCATCTTTTGATATCAACCTATTTTTTGATTGAATAGTCCAAGTATTCTTTAAATATCTTGTTTTTGATAACAACAGATCATTATTTCCATTTTGCTTCTCGTACTTTATGAGCTTAGCAAGCTACTTAGCTAAATACTTAGCCAAGAAGTTAGCTAAGTAGTTAGCTTAGCAAGCTACTTAGCTAAATACTTAGCCAAGAAGTTAGCTAAGTAGTTAGCTTAGCAAGCTACTTAGCTAAATACTTAGCCAAGAAGTTAGCTAAGTAGTTAGCTTAGCAAGCTACTTAGCTAAAAAATGGATATTAGTCATTTTTGACCAATGTTGTGCATTGGTCTTTGTATGAGACTGGGGAATATAGGACCATTTTTGCCCGCTTTTCCCAAAAAAGCTCCTATGTACCTCAGTCTGTTACTTTTTCCACCATTACTGCCAAATTCAATTGCAAATAGGCCTATGCAGGCCTACGGGCTGTTTGACACACATGCAAATAACCTAACCCTAACCTGACCTAACCTAACCTAACCCTAAAAGGAAAAAGCTAAGCCTCGATGCAAGACGATATGATTAGGGGTGGGAATATACAAACATGATTAATCCTAGATTTAAAAAGCAAAATTTAATAAATGAACTACAAAAGTAACCAGAAAGTAGCTGCTGTGCAAATTTAAGTGTTGGGCTGCTTGAGCTAAGGTGGGCCGTGCGACGGTAGGCCTGCTGGCCATGCAGAGAGTCTACCATAAAGATTGGGGAATGTAGCATTCCCCAATCTTTATGTTTCCCGGTATGTATTGGCTACAGGGGAACATGGAACCCTTTTTGGAAAAAACGGGGAACATGGGACCCGGGGAACATAGGGATGACCCCCATATGGTTAGCTGATGGTGTAGTGCCAATGCAACTCCCAATCCATTCTGTGCATGCGCCAAACTTGACGCTTCAAAATGTGTGACATCACGATGACTAAGTCCTTGATTTTCAGTCTGAGCAAATAAGCTTTAAAGTTAGGAACATAATTTGACCCAGGAGGGGCAATTGTTGTAAGTGCTGGTAATGCTAACAGGGATTCTAATACAAACAATTAAACAAAGGAAGGTAGCAACTTCCCAAAACTTTAAAACTGCTTTCCTGTTTTGATCCAGTCCTCTGAGTTTTTGCAAGACATTTTGTTCTGGCAGATTCGGGGGATAAAGACAACACAATGATTTGCAGGCTCATGGGGCTTTATTTATAGAGTTAGTATTTGTGTAGTTGCTGCAAATGTAAACATTACGACATCTTCAGAAGTTAACGTATTTTGTTCACAGTTAATTGAAACTGTGAAATGTCTCTTTGTCCCCTGTGAGGAGATCACGCCGTGAGACTGGCGTTCAGCATCACCTCATTCCTCATCAGCTTCAGAGGAAACAGGGAGGAGAGCGACCGTGAGGCTCTAAATTATCCTACTCTGTCTCCATCTCTCTCTCTCTCCATCTACCTTTGTCTGTCACATTCCTCTCCTCTTTCTGCAGTTTTTCTCTCTCTATCCATCTCTTTCTTTCAATTCATCCCCCTCCCCTTCTCCCATTCTACTCTGCCAGCCAGACTTTCGGGGCTTTGGGGTGTAACGCTACAAGAGTCGGGTTGTAATAACACGGCTGTGATATGCTTGGACCTCATCTGGAGTCAGAGCTCCTGAGAGAGTGAGAGAGAGATGTGTGGATAGAGGTGGATAAAGAAACGCAGGAAAGTGAAAGAGAAAGACAGATAGAGGGTAATAAAAGAGACAGAGGAGAGACTGTGTGAGAGACAGACTGTGTCCTAGGGGCTCTTACTGGGCCATGAAGACATGTCTCAGTGTTTTATCTGGACCTGCTGGGGCTCCCAGTAAGGAGCTTCAGTAGTTGTAAACCTGCTGACCCCTCAATCTAAACAACACCGAGGTGGAAAGAACAAATGTCAGCTTTCCTTTTACCTTTGTGTTGCTCAGTGAAGAACCGCCATCAGAAGTTTTATCATACCATATTTTGGTTTTGTTTCCCCATTAATTCTAGCCAGCCACTGATTTATTTGACATGTTATCAGTGTTTTTTGGTATCCCAAGGGACATCCCTGTCTAACTAACCACACCAAGTATCACACACTATTAGTATCACTTGCTTCTAGTTTGAAACTTGAGCTTTTAAAAAGTGGTTTTCCTTCTGAAATCAATGAAACACACATAATCAACTGTTCTTAGTGTTTTTATTGTATGCATTACTTTTTATGTCTCAGTTTTAAAAAGCTTGCAAAGCAAAAATAATCAGCAGCAGCCAACTTTGCTGTATGGTGCCCCTTCTATCAGAAGGGGGGCGACACATGTCAGTAGCACCATTTTCTGTTAGTTTTGCATGTGTCAAGCACCATGTGTCAGTTTCTGCTAGTTACATGCTTAGTGGCTTTTCAAAATAATCTTCCGTGGTCACTGGGAACGGTTAACTTTAGGCAATAAAACCTCTTGACTAAGGTTGGGGTAAAAAAAACAGGACTTCAAAACAAGTACTTCCACATTTAATGGCTGGACACAGTTACGCATGTTGACTCCAAATAACAACAATGAGTCTTGGTTTCACAGGGGACACGAACAAAGGTCTCTTAGGTCAACCTTTTTCTGAATCTGATTTCCATTTGTAGTCCGAGTAAAATTAACCAATCATGTGTGAGTGGGATTTGGTTGCATGCAGGTAAACAGTCCATGTGGAGAGCAAAAGAGGTGGAACACATTGGCTGAAATGTGTAGTATTGTCTGTGCCTAACAGTGATTTAAAGTGGACAAAAGCACTGTTATAGAATTTTATTTTGGTTGAAATGTTATATGCTCTGCAATAAGTGTTTGAAAGTAAATAAATAATAGCTTTTATAAAATGGGCATTGATTGAATTAGCAGTGTGTGAAAATGGCTTTAATTACATATTCATTTAGATTTGTCTTTTTAAAAGTCCAAGAGAATATGTCTGGATCGTAAGGCAGTCTTGCTGGAATGATGTGTCACTTGTCAGTCACATTTTTTCATTTGTTTGATATGTACAGTTTTTATGTGGTCTGCGCCTGTCTTTGTCTGTGTATCAGCAGGTCAGCGCTAACATTGAGCGTAACAGAGCTCGACATCCGATCTGGCTGAATATGTATCCAGGGACCCATGTGGGTTATTCAGGTCTGACAAGTAAACGTGTCAGTGAGCTGCTGGCTTCCCCTCCCTGCCTTGTCACATCGGACACGTTGAGAGGCCACAGTTGGTGTTTGTTGTTTTAGGCTCGATTGTGCTGAGTCCCAGGCCTGTGTCCACCTTCACCCTGAGCCTCAGTTTATTTGACTTCTCCCAGGTTTAAATTGATTGTAGATACTCTGCTTTCCTATGAGTTTAACTTTCAAACAGGGTTAATGCATGCTTTGGCAAACTATTTAAAGATTTTTCTTACCCCCTGGCTTCATTGCCCTGCTTGTCTTGTGGGTTGTACAGGGTCCAAATTTGGCCGTGCATCAATACCTGCCTACATTTGATTTTAACTGAAATATATTGTCTGAATTATATAATGTTAAACAGGGAGACAGATTTTGTTTGATCTTTTGTTAATCATGTAAATGCACAATTTCCTTTGGATCCTTTGATTTGGGGACTTTGATGGAATGGTCCTGTTGGGAGAGGACAGCCAGAATGGCAGTGTTTAAGAAAGGACTTTTTGTTTGTAAAGGGGACTCTCTTGAAGGAATGGCACCCTAATGAGGTACTTTGAGCGCTCTTGGGCCCCATGAAGGGACATTATTCACCATGGTGACCAGGGAAGGGGTGTGTCTTTGAACCAAATGAAGTTTGGTCCTACCACATTAATGCAAATCCCCAGGAGTATAGATGCAAAAATAACAGCCAACACATTAATCACACATGTGATTACTGATTACTTTTCTATTTTTACATTTGGGTATAAATGTGGGGATTCACATTTCATTCTTTTGAAATTCTTGCCTCTTACTACAGCTGAAATATTCCATGTGGTGCTTGGATTTGTTTGCAGGCATAATATACATATCTAGAATCAATCAAAAAAAGCCTCCCAGAGGCCAATTCATCATGTTTTCTCCAATTAACTGCATTATAGAGGCCACTTCATAATGTTTTCTCTATTTAAGGACACCATAGGGGGTACATAGTCACATTTTCTTCATTTACGTCTCCTAGAAGGGCAACCTAGAGGGCATTTCATGAAATTTATTCCATTTAAAGATATCGTGGAGGACAATTCATCATGTTTTCTTTGTATTGACATGCACCGAAGATGGCACTTCATGATGTTTTCTCCATTTAACGGCATCATAGAGGGAACTTTATCAAATTCCATTAAATGGAAGGGCACCCAAGAGGGCAGTTATCATGCTATATCTACCATTTCCACTTTTGCAGTATCTTTTTTTTTTATCAAATCAAATCAATTTTATTTATATAGCCCAAAATCACAAATCACAGATTTGCATCAAAGGGCTTCACAGACTGTACATGGTACAACATCCTCTGTCCTTAGACCCTCACATCGGCCAGGGAAAAACTCCTTAAAAAACCCTTTTAGTAGGGGAAAAAGAAGAAGAAACCTCAGGGAGAGCGACAGAGGAGGGATCCATCTCCCAGGACGGACAGACGTGCAATAGATGTCGTTGTACAGGGCAGATCAACAGAGTAGAATAGAGTAGATAGAGGTTCAGGGGGGGGGGGGGGGGGGGAGGATAGAGAGAGACGGTTGAGAGGGAGAGAGAGACAGAGAGGAGCAGGAGTTCTGGGAGGGCACAGCAGCAGGCGATGAAGCGCCACCATTGGCCAGTAGTGATGGTGAGTGGACCAGGAGAGGAGCATTCCCATCTGAGGCTGAACCAGATCCACGGCAGAGAGACCAGCAGGAGTGATGCCGAGCAGGACCACAGCTCGACACCCTGTGAAAGAGAGAGCAGAGAAAAGTGCGAGTGGGAAAATAAAAGCTTGTGTCATGTATTATTGGGACATCAGAGAGAGAGAAAGAGGGCCCCGGTGTATCGTGTCCCCCGACACATTGGGCCTATAGTGGCATAACTAGGGGCTGGTCCAAGGCAGGCCTCAGCCAGCCCTAACTATAGGCTTTGTCAAAGAGGAAAGTTTAAAGTTTACTCTTGAATAAAGAGAGGGTGTCTGCCTCCCGTACTGAGACTGGGAGATGATTCCACAAGAGAGGAGCTTGATAACTGAAGGCTCTGGCTCCCAATCTAGTTTTAAGGACTTTAGGAACCACAAGTAACATAGAATTTTGGGAACGTAGTGCTCTAGAAGGGTAATATGGCACTATGAGGTCTTTAAGATATGATGGTGCCTGACCATTTAGAGCTTTGTAAGTGAGAAGAAGGATTTTAAACTCAATTCTGGATTTTACAGGGAGCCAGTGCAGCGAAGCTAGAACAGGAGAAATATGATCTCTTTTCTTGGTTCTTGTTAGTACACGAGCTGCAGCATTTTGGACTAACTGAAGAGTTTTAAGGGATTTATTGGAGCAGCTTGACAGCAAGGAATTACAGTAATCTAACCTTGAAGTAAAAAAAGCATGAACTAATTTGTCTGCATCCTTTTGAGACAGGATGTGTCTAACCCCGGGATTCCACTGGATGCGTAACGACTCCGAAAGGGGTCCGTCCGCAACGGCTGCGTATCTCCGCAGTGCTTCAACACACACCGGATCCGTCGGTGTAGGAGCTGTTGTGTACAGCGGAGTCCCGAGGACGCACGAGATCTCGCAAATTCATGCGTAATCAATTGATATAACTGGAAGAGAATCAACATCTCCCCATTAATGACTGGAGACAAATCCAGCGACTCCGTCCTAATGAGCACTAACGAGGTCGGCCGGCTTGTTAACGAGCCGGCCGACCTCGTTAGCGGCAGTTAGCTACAGTTAGCTCTGTATCAGTACAGTGTGTATGTGCTGCTGCTGCAGGAGGTGTTCACTTAGCGACCTCTGTTTGTTTACAACAAGCACCGGAGTGAGCGGTGTGAAAAGACGAGTGAAAACCTCTAACCTGTTGACTTCAGGTCTGTTCCCGCCCATCATGACGTCTTCACATTGTGAAATACGAGCTGCCGTGAACGTGAGGTATTTTATTTTGAAAATATACCGGATGTTTTATTTTGTGTCTGTGCACGACTTCCTGTCCCGAACGATCTGCTCTGTGCTGAATTGATGCGCCGTGCTCCGTCGTTCGACAAAAATAGAAGCTCTGCGCAAGTGTTGCGAGGGCTGTCGGATGGCCATGCGTCGTCGGACTCATTACGCAGCGGATCTGCAGTCGGTGGAATCTCACACATTGATTATAATGGGTGCGTAACGGCTCAGACGATGGATCTGCAGCCGTTACGCATCCAGTGGAATCCAGGGGTAATTTTTGTAATATTACGTAGGTGAAAAAAGGCAGTCCTTGAAGTTTGTTTTATATGGGAGTTAAATGACAGATCCTGATCAAAGATAACTCCAAGATTCATTATGGTGGTATTGGAGGCCAGGGTAATGCCATCGATGCTAGTTAAGTCTTTAGATAATGAGTTTCGGAGGTGTTCGGGTCCCAGCACAATCACTTCCGTTTTTTCTGAGTTTAACATTAGGAAGTTGTGGACCATCCAGGTTTTTATGTCTTTAAGGCATGCATTAAGTTTGGCTAGCTGATCAGTTTCACCTGGCTTCATTGATATATATAACTGAGTGTCATCAGCATAACAATGAAAGTTAATTGAATGTTTTCTAATTACATTACCGAGAGGGAGCATATAAAGGGTGAATAAAATTGGTCCAAGCACAGAACCCTGTGGATCACCGTGGTTAACATCAGTGCGCACAGAGGATTCATTGTTCACATGAACAAACTGGAAACGGTCTAATAAGTACGATTTAAACCAGCCCAGTGCCGTTCCTCTAATGCCAATTACATGTTCCAGTCTCTGTAATAGGATATGATGGTCAATTGTATCAAATGCAGCACTCACATCTAGTAAGACAAGGACAGAGACAAGTCCTTTGTCCGAAGAAATTAAAAGGTCATTTGTCATTTTTACCAATGCTGTTTCTGTGCTATGATGAGTTCTAAATCCTGACTGGAAGTCTTTATATAAACTATTGTGTTGTAGAAAATCACAAAGCTGATTTGCGACTGCTTTCTCCAGGATCTTAGAGAGGAAGGGGAGGTTAGATATTGGTCTATAGTTAGCTAAAACGCCAGGTTAGATCCTTTTTAGCCATTAACCTTTTTGGGAAGAGGTTTAATTACAGTTACTTTACATGATTGTGGCACATAGCCTGTTAATAATGACAGGTTGATTGCATCTAAGAAAGAAGTGCCCGTTAAAGGTAGAACCTCTTTAAGCAGCCTTGTTGGTATGGGGTCTAGGAGACAGGTTGACAGTTTAGATGAAGAAATCATTGAGGTTAGTTAATGGAAAGTGATGGGAGCGAAGCGATCTAAACATTTATCAGGGTTTGTACCCGTTTCTAAGGCTCCAGGGTTTAAAGATGCCTCAGTACCAGTTAATGGCAGGAGGTAGTGAATTTTATTTCTAATAGTTATAATTTTCTCATTGAAAAAGCTCATAAAATCATTACTAGTGAGGGCAATAGGAATACATGCTTCAATAGAGCTGTGACTCTGTCAGCCTGGCTACAGTGCTGAAAAGAAATCTTGGGTTGTTCTTATTTTTCTCAATTAATGATGAATAATAGGCTGATCTGGCTTTACGGAGGATTTTCTTATATGTTTTAAGACTGTCCTGCCAGGTTAAAAGAAATTCATCCATTCAGTTCACGGGTTTGAGAATTGTACCATGGAGTTAAGTTTTTCTGTTTTGTTGTTTTCTTTTATAGTGGGGCAATAAAGTCTAGCGTCGTTCGCAGTGAATCTGCAGTACTGTCGACAAA
Source organism: Centropristis striata (assembly GCF_030273125.1). Taxonomy (NCBI): domain Eukaryota; kingdom Metazoa; phylum Chordata; class Actinopteri; order Perciformes; family Serranidae; genus Centropristis; species Centropristis striata. Next base: position 14,416,281 of record NC_081538.1, on the reverse strand, counting down.
GTTATCTATTAGGGAGGGACTGAAGTTAACATAGTCCTCTATTATGTTGGAGCACGACAAAGAGTTAAAGACAGGTGGAATCACTTCCTTGAACTTAGCTACAGCACTATCAGATAGACATCTAGTGTAGAAACTCTTGCTTATTAGCGAGTAGTCCAGTAACAGGACTTCAAAAGTTATCAAATAATGGTCTGATAACACAGGATTCTATGGGAAAACTATTAAATGTCCATTTTTCAGTCCCATACGTCAGCACAAGGTTGAGGGTGTGGTTAAAAGAGTGAGTGGCTTCATGAACTTTCTGATTAAAGCCAATCGAATCTAGTAAGGAGATAAAAGCAGTACTAAGGCTATCATTATCAACGTCAACATGAATATTAAAATCACCTACAATAATTACCTTATCTGTAATTAGTACTAGACTTGATAAAAACTCAGACAATTGTGATAAAAATTCTGAATATGGACCGGGAGGCCGGTAAACTATGACAAATAGGATTGGCTGTTGGTTTTTCCAGGTTGGGTGTGAAAGACTGAGAACAAGGCTTTCAAATGAGTTATAGTTTAATTTAAGTTTTGGGGTAATTAGGAGGTTTGACTCATATATCGCTGCAACTCCTCCTCCTCGGCCTGTGCCACGAGGGATATGAGTATTAATATGACTAGGAGGAGTAGATTCATTAAGGCTAACATATTCTTCATCACGCAGCCAGGTTTCAGTTAGATAAAAGTAAGTCAATATTGCAATCTGATATTAACTCATTTACTAATAAAGCTTTAGATGATAAGGGTCTGATGTTTAAGAGTCCACATTTAATTATTTTGGGTTTTTGTTTATTTGCAGTTGAAGTTTCAATTTTTATCAGGTTATTTTGGGTAACTCCTCTTCTGTTAGAACCTGGTTTAAATAACTTAGCTTTGGGAGGACGGGGGACAGACACAGTCTCTATGGGGATTTGGGTGGGTGACTGCTCTAAGGGAAGCGCAGAACAGCAGTGCTTTATTAGTTAGTTTTTAACAATCTTTTATAACATCCAACCAGGAACTGTTTAATCCTAACATTAGAGAAGAAATTTTGTAGCCTGTTTGGTGCCTTAACCTAAAATAAAGTGAAATATAACAAAAACAGTGAGTGGCCCATTGAATGAGCTGAAACAACCTATTGTACCTGCAAGAGGGTAAATGTGGCCATTTAATTGGCTGATTACAGCCTACTAGAATGTAGAGTAGACCTCTACTTGCTAATAGCTACTAATAAACGCAAATTCAATAGTGTGATAACGTCCTGACCGGATGAAGAATGTTGTTGAGAACTTGCATGTGTTAATGAAATTTAGCTCTGAGTCTTGACAAGGGTTTCATCTGACATCTTTAATAGATGGCAGCCTGCTTCTCACGCTAGTGAACCTCAAGAAACTTTGAACAGAGAGAACAGATGACCGAAAACAGAAATGATGATATATTGGTAATTTGAAGATCGTCCTTTTAAGGGAGGTTATTTTGTTGTGGTGCAGGACATCCAATATGTTTGTCCTTGAGGAGACAGATCCCCTCTGTCCATGTTTCTTGCCTGATACTCCCATTTCAGAAAAAAATATGTATTCCTCTCACTGCAAAAAAGCCGACTTGTATTTTTTGGCCTAAACAGTGATTTAAGTTGGTAAAACTTGGAAAAATAAATTATTGACATTTAGGGTATTAATGTAAGGTAGCACAACAAAGCAAGCCAGTTGTCTGCTCAAAAACAAGTTGGTGAGTTGTTGGTACTGATATCTTTACTTTGGGGTTCACAACAAGTGACAATAGTTCTGCTAACTCTTATTTCTTTGTTGTGAAATGCGGGAAAGCCAACTTTTCGAGTTAGCACTGCACTTGAAGTCTCATTGTGGCTGTGCTGCCTCCAGCTAGAGTCCACACAGGTAATCAACCCTTAATTAAATTGATTAAAATGATAGAGGAATTTTATTCTGAGTTGTGTTGTGTAGTGTCGTACGTCGTTTGTTGGAGAAGGCAACCTACACATTTTCAACATTTAAACACAAACATGTTTTTGGTCATTAGCAAAAGCTAGCGGCTGACTGATGCTAGCCTCACTGCTTGTTACAGCTACAAGAGTAGCCGCTAGGGTATCAATGCTAACGCAAAATTGTGGTCGAAACATTAGCTGACATTTCATAGCGCCGGTACAATCGTGCCAATTCAGCACATTCCAGAAGTTAGCAGAAGTAAGGATTAAAAGTTATTACAATGAAAACTATAAGTTAGTACAACTTACAGTTGAGTTGACAAAAATCTGAATTCAGAGTTGAGCAAACTCAAAAACAAAATTTCAAGGCAACAAACTTCGGTAAAATTTTAAGTTGGACAATTAAACTAAATATTTTGAGTTCACCCAACTTTTCTTTTTTTACAGTGTGAAAAGTCACAAAGAAGTATGTTGATGGAGGCCGTTCACACGATTTGATCAATTGGCACGAGGAGCAAAGTGCAAAATTGTCAGATCACATCATGGAACAGCTACCAAAATCCTTCAGTACCAGTGTGAAGGAGGCTGTTGAATAAAGAGGTTTTACATTTTAAAAGGAAAAATCATATCTTAAACTTTGATGAGCTTGAAGTGTAATGAAAAAATATACAATGCACAAACTTTGTGAAAGAAACCATTTTTGCAAATGAAGACATTTGATTGTGCCATGACGGGACATGAAATCCTCACACTCCCAAACTAAGTTTTCCAGTCCTTCCCAGAGCTCAGTGATATCTTTGGCTGGTTTCTCCTTCTCTACTCGCCTCTCTGGAGAGCTTTAGCCTCTGTCCTCCGCCTCCTTGCTTCCTCTCCCAGCTGATGAAGATTTAAACACTGGCCTATTTCAGATATTATTGCCACAGTGTGCTCTACAAATCACCCGGATAGGAGGCCACATCAAACAGGCTCGGCTGAAGGAATGAAGAGATGGAGGGATCAGACGAGTTGGAGGAGGGATGGCCAGCCGTGTCAGTGCTGTGACAGCTGAAAACATGGGCTGAGCTCAGTCGTAAATTAAGGTGCAGGGCTTAATTGGTGCTAATGAAAAAAAGGAAATGTGTCTGGATTTTAGTGTGTGAGAAAGTGGGATTTCAGACAACCTCAGAGAGGTTGAGAAACCTCATCTTCTGAACTCCGTCATGAAAAATGGTTCTGTTGTGTTTTTTTTCTTTTTTTCTTGTGTAGCATAAAGAGTCTACAACTTGCATTTTGCTGTGCACCTCATATTTCAATTTGTCATGCTCCTGCGGTCCTAGCTTTGTCACTTTTATACTTTTAATTGTATTTTATTATAGTTTCATGTTTCAAAAAGATCAGCAGAAAGACAACATTTACATATGACTACTGTTAAATTGGTGAACTTTTCTTTTGCACATTTGCACATAGTTAAACCATGCCGCATTGATTTGAGTTTTCATTTCCAGTTATATCGAGCTAATTTACGTTAAGTGTTATTTACACCTATTGTACTTGAATATTCTTGCATACTGGGATCCCTAAACAGTCTTGAGATTGCATAAATTGGATATGACTGGAAAGCTGACACTCCAGCAGCCCAATTTTATTAATGTGTGATGATATTAGTAGTAGGGCTAGGCGATATATCAATATAGAAGATATATCGGTATAATTTTAAATGTGATATGGAATTAGACCATATATCGATATACAGTCATTGGAAAAGGGATTAGACCACCCTTGTTTTCACCCATATCTTGTTCATTTTAATGCCTGGTACAACTAAAGGTACATTTGTTTGGACAACAAAAATATCTCTCAAGAGTTTAATTTAAGAGCTGATATCTATGTTTTCCTTGTTTATGATTTTGGATACTATCAAGAAAACCATGGAAAATGTCTAGATACCAGCTCTTAAATCAAACTCTCATGAGCTACTTTTGTTGTTATCATTATATTTATCAAAACAAATTAACCTTAGTTGTACCAGGCATGAAATGAACAAGAAATTGTAGAAAACAAGGGTGGTCTAATCATTTTTTTCCATGACTGTAGTTCAAATTTGCACTGTGATTCTTGCTCCAGGCAAGCTGCAGCTTTTATTTAAGATATGTTTTTTATTTTAATGTGCACTTTATGGAGCTTTGATTTAAAAAAAAAAAAAAAAAAAAAAAAGGTACTCCTGTTGTTATACAGTATTTATGTTCACTTAAATAAACGGTTTCAATAAAACTACTTGGACTGAACATTTGCTCTCACTTTGCGATAAAAATATTGAGATTTATATGGTATATTGATATTCAGCCTAAATATATTGAGATATGACTTTTGGTCTATATCGCCCAGCCCTAATTAATAGCCATTTCATTGTGGTGAAAGCATTTATCTTCAAAATCATTTCAGCTGAGTTTAATTCTGCACAATCAGACACCAGTTCAACAGCTCTCTCTTCCTGTGTCTCTGTCTCCTGCACAGATGGGATGAACTGCATGAACAAGGACCACGGCTGTGCCCACATCTGCAGAGAGGCTCCAGGCAAAGGCGGGGTGTCATGCGAGTGCCGTCCTGGCTTTGAGCTGGCCAAAAACCAGAAAGACTGTACATGTACGTATCCCTAACCTCAGTGCTACCCCACACTGACACACGAACACATAGATTCACACCTTGTGTCTATACTTTTAGGTTAAGCCATTTAGGCCTAAAACGACTGGAAAAATGACTGTAAAACCTCTGGGCGATTTTGAAAGAACCCCTTAAAACCTGAAGTTTTTCTGGAAATTCAACAGAAGATTTTTCAGCCTCTGTAGCAGATAAAAATGAAATTCAAAAAGTATTTGAGAGCGTATACCCGTGGCTTTCATGAGAAGTTGAGTTTATTTGTCCAAACCTTCAATAAAGTTTTTTTTTTTTTAAATCAACAAACTCAGCAAATGTTACATTTGACTGAATAAAAATCCTATACATAATACTAATACATGCACATTAGCAAGATGCAAACATGATATGACCATTGGAAGAAATAGACATAGTTGTCATTAGCCTACTGTAATAAAAAAAAATAAAAAATAATAATGAATAATATATTTTATCTACAGTGGCAGTTCTAGACCAGTGTTACTGTAGGGGCCAAGGAGGGGCCAGTGTTTTATCAGAGGGGCACATTAAAAACACGGCAAAGATGATATTTAAGCATTGAAAACCTTTATTTTAGCTTATTTAAAAATTTAATTTAAGTATATTTGCAAGATACAAATACATTGATTGAAACAATGAAATTACCAACAATAACAGTTATTTTTGTACGACAATGACATTTCTCATTTTTGTGCGCAATTACTTTTTATTTTGAAAGTGCAGTACAGTGAGAATGATATTTTTATATAGATAACTCAAGCTTTTATTGCACAATTAAACTATTATACAATGTACACATTCTGGGTTCCTTTTGTGTACAATGAGATATTGTTTGAACAAAAAATAGGTCAGAATTGTTCCGTCATTCATCATTATAAATTGATCTTTTTATTATTAATTTGACACAGGGGCCACAGCAGGGGCCGAGGGCTTCTTCACAGGAGCAGTGGCCCCTGGAGGCCCCTGTGTAGAACCGCCACTGTTTATCTATATTGCACTTTTCAGGGTACTCAACGACGCATAAAGTAATATAAGACATAAGAAGTCATGATTTCTTATATCATCATCACAATCAATTAGTATTATTATTGTTATTATCTCCAGATGGCCACAAATCTGTCTGTTCATCGGTGAAAATATGGCGTCTAAAAACATATTCCTCATCCATAAATCCCAGTCGATTGGTTTCCGAGGGTTCAAAGTCCGGATCAGCAATAAAATTATCGGCTCTGTTTTCATCAAGATAGCTTCCCTCACTTACTTCTGAGCTCCCTCTATAGTCATCTTCCGCCATGATTTCAAAGTTCTGGAAAAGTCCCATGTTGCATTGCGACACTCCCACATGTATTCTGCTTTCCCGGCTTTAATGGTAGAATAACGCAACAGCGCTCCCGGTTTTAATGGTAGAAATGTGGTAATGCTTTCCTGCCTTAAATGGGCTAAGGTAGGTTTTGTTCACATTTGTTCACATTAAATGAGAAACTCACAGATGTTATGTAGTCGAATGCACTTTTTTTGTAAGACGTTCCACCATCTGTTAATCTTTAGTCAATTGACTTGTCACTTTATTTTACAATTCACATAGCAGCAAGGTATTAACACTTTGTTTCATAGCCTCGATTTTATTGAGGTTACGTACTGGTGTGATGAAGGATCTAAACTGTTCCTGTAATAAACATCTGTAATAGCAATGATGGATAAGTTCCAGTCGGCCTTCAGCGGTAAAATATGAGGGTGGACATTTAATACCAAAATCAGTAAAGCGTTTCAAGCCAAGCTGAAGGTGCTGAAGGATTCAGTAGAGAAAATTCATGTCTCTGACTCCCCCCTCGCAGCTTCATCCCTGTTTCTCACTATTCACACCAAATGCCTGCAGCCATGGAATTTAGGGCTGCTGTTTTTTGAGGGGGGAAAAATAAGCTTTTAGTTACACTTTGTTTGGCAACACATCTTGTTCTCCTCTCGGACGGTGAGAGTGTAAAGATTGTGAAAGCCTCTGAAAGGCTCTAATGCGTCTCCCGCTGTGGTAATATTTCATTAGTTGCGAGGGACCCAGTGCTGTGCCGGCCTGTTGAGTATGGCGGCACAGCACGGTAGTAAACAAGTGATGAAAGAAATGCTAGTTATGTCTACATACACACACAGACACATCTTTCCTTTTTTACTTTTCTCCTCTTTCTCCTTTTCTCCTCTTGTTCCACCTCGCTTATCCTCTCCGTCGTTCATTCTCTGCCTCAGAATTTCTCCTCTTTTGATCTCTCTGCAGTAGGGTTGTCACGATACTAAAATTTTCAACTCGATACCGATACTCAGGAAAATATTCGATACTCAATACCATTTTCGATACCACCAGGATAAAAACAAAGAACCTAAATTTAACAGAAATATTTTTATTAACAAGAAAAATGCAACATGTTAAAATTAACAAAACCACAGGTTAAAAATGTATAATAAAAACAAAAAGAGTGCATCTATGATAACAAACTTCAGGTCTGAGGTAGCGCAAAAAATAAATAAATACAATAAACAATAACAATTAGAACAATATTTTGAGGTTGTATGCTGTGCACAACATTAGGAAAGCTTGATAAAAAAGAGGTAGAGTCGGCTGTCTGTGTTGCTGTTTGGTTGCAGGTCGACTTTTCTCTGCTTCATTCTGGGACTTCAAGAGAGAAAATAACACTTTTCAGTCACCAACATTTATGTAAACTTATCAACTCTATGCTTATGTATACTGACACTGTGTCAATTAACGTAATATGGGCTATATACTACGTGCCTGATTTATTTATTTATGTTGTTTATAATCATTAATATGACGTCAGCCTTTTAATTGCTAGCTGCGGCTAATGGCTAATAATGACACGGCCAACATTAATGCGGGCCACCGGCCACAATACCATCAGTAATAGGTCAGTTCGAAACGAAAGACACTAACCTGTCAAATTCACTGTAAAGGCTGTAAAGGGTATCGGTCCTTAAGATGTTTGTAGTATGAAGTATGAAGTACTGCTTGTGCACGTCACAGTGGGCGGGAGGGTATCGATACTTTTGAAAATGAGGATCGTATCCGGATACAACGTTTTTAGTATCGATACTTTTTGGAGTCTCGATACTTTTGACAACCCTACTCTGCATCAGCGATAGCCTTTGTTAGATGCAATTCATTTTGGGGTTGTGCGTATATCCGTATGTCTATCCATCCATCTATCCCATTCTCCTCAATGCCATATCTCAGGAATGCCTTTGGGGAATACAACTACATAGACTCAGGCATTGACTAGTTAGAATTTGGTGGTAAAAAGTCACTGTGACCTCACATCTGTCCCATTCTTGTGAATGTGATATATCAGGAACTCCTGGAGGTAATTTTATTACATCTGGCACAAAAGTCTATTGAACTCAAAAATTAGCTGATTGTATTTTAATGTTTAAAGGTTATTGTGACCCCATGTCCGTCCCATTTTTGTTAATACAATAATGCCCTACAAAGTCTAACTGCAGTAACTATGCATAGTTAACACTTTGGAGTTTGGGGCTATTTTTTTTTTTATTTTTTTTTACTCTTTTTCATTCTGCCTGTATATGCAACTTAAATAATTATCACCATGGCATGCTGGACTCATCTTTTTCAGCACAAAAAATACAAAAAACATGTAAAAAAAAAAAAAAAAACGCACACAAAATTACAAAAAACACAAATAAAAAACATACAAACATTTTTTAAACAAAAGATACACAGAAACAGACAAAAACACATCAAAAAATTACAAAAAAACATACAGAACACACACACAACAGATAAAAACAGATAAAAACACAAAAATATTACAAAAAACACACAAAAAATAGCCCAAAATCACAAAAAAACAGTTAATAAAAAGAAGACTGCATTAAAAATGTTGAAACGCACACTGCAAAATCTGAAAAATCTCTGCAAAAAACGTAATATCATGTTACACTTGGTCGTGGTGATTTTAACCATTGCTGAAAAAGAGTTGACAAAGTTTTAGAGGGGAAGCTGACAGCAGGCTCCATGCTGCTTCGTTTTTACGTCATAGTTTATAGTCAAAGCACATACCATCATGCCCAATTTAGTATATCATGATATTTTTTCAAAATTTTCAATAAATATGGGTTGTTTTCAGTCAGGATGGCGCTTTCATGGACTCCAGAGGGTTAGCTTTTTTTTTTTTTTTACGTTTATTACTGGCCAACCAAATGGGTTATATGTATATAAGTGATATGGCACTTATTTCTACATGTATTGATGATTTCATTTTTATGCTCAAAATTCATAATGATTTATTTGACCTTTGACCCCAAAAATGTAGTTACTGTACTCTGATTTTGCTGTAAAAGGTTCTAATAGTAATGATAAACAGGCATTAAACAGAGTCTTCTTTCAGCTTTTATATTTTGTTTTCAGTGAATAAACATTTTCAAATTGATAATAATATAATTTTATCTCACTTTTTTTTACTTAATCACTATCTAGATAATAATTTCCCAATCAAATAAACGTATAATTTATATTATTCTTGTCTTCACTATTCAACTTAATGAAGAAATACAAGGCTACATCATATCACAGTTAAAGCAGACCGTGGTAAGTGAACGTACTGCGGTCTACTTTGGTTTTGAGTTAGATTCTGAAGTTGGTGCATTTTTTACATCATTATTTCTCTGAAATAAAGCAAAATTGAAATTTTAAACGTTGTCAGACATTCAGTTTCAGAGTTCATTTTTGTTATAACTCAATTTTGACCAAAAATGTAGTTACTGCAGTTAGGCTTTGTAGGACAGTATATCTCAGGAACTGCTGGAAGGAAATTTCACACAAAAATCCACTTGGAGTCAAGGATGAACTGATTAAATTTTGGTGGTCAAAGGTCACTAGAAACTCATGTCCATGCCATTCAAATACAAATCCTTATGTTAAATATGACAAAAGTAATTCATTCATTCACTCATTCCTTAATTATCCTTTGGCACACCCCCTGGTCAGGCTTGCAGATTAATAAAATATGAAAAATGACATTTTATTTCCAGGCCATTATTCCATGCCCAATTCAGGAAGAGAGGATGTTATTATGACCATATTTCATATTCAGTCGGATACCAATTGGTGACAACAATCTTGGTTGCCCACATTTAAACTGTGGTGAAGTTTAAGATGTGTGTGTGAAGCATCCGCATTTTAGAATGTGTCACTCCTTTGCAGAAACATGCATATTTGAGACCTTGTCTATTGTCATGGCTATATTTTAGTGTGGACAGATATGCATGTAAACTGCAAATTTACTAGTAAGATTGGGAATATACAACCATGGAGGTGGTAATAGTAGATTCATCTGTACCATCTGTCCCCTCTTCTCATCTTTTTTCTCCTTAGGATTAAATTTCTTTTAAAAACTCACTTTTATCGATTGACCTTCTCTTAATTTCCATTTATTATTGTTGTATGATTACCTTGTTGTGATTGGTGATTTAAAATTTTACATTTTTAAGTCCAATGTAATTTCTTCTTGTTTTATTTTGTTGTTGTCGTCAGTAAATTGTATTTGATGTTTTATTTTTCTTGTACAGCACCTTGTAACTTGTTTTTGAAAGGTGCTATATAAATAAAGTTATATTATTATAGAATTAACAATAGATCCAAAAGTTTAGTAAAAGCTTCTGAAAAAGTATATTTGCACTTGCCTTCCCTTTTCCCCTCAAGACCTGTCAAGATTATGCAAAAGAGGAGGTGAATTGTTGGGCCAAACACAAACATCCCAATAGTTAGTATTTGACGAATCATTTCTGTTTATCATGGCAAACTCTGTCTCAAGAGTTTGTGGCCCGTTAAAAAGTACAACTCAGCTGACTGTTCTAGGGCCCAGTTGAATTCTGGCGTCTCTAAGGTTTGTGGGTTCTCAAAAACTCTTAACTCTTTCTACCGTTTCCCATCTCCCACCCTGTCTTTATCTCTCTTCCACCACTGCATTCGCTTTCTCAATCCTCCACATAATTTTTCCTCCTTTTGTGTTCACATTCTTTCAAAATGTTTTTCTTCCTCAAAAAAACATTTTTTGTGAGGCCCCCCTTGACCTTAAATTTTCCGTGAAGTCAGGAATATTTTTTAAGAACCGATTTTCTAACTCAGGAACCGAGTCAGAGTTTGCGGAGGATTACAGTCACCCAACCTGATCAAAGTTATAATTTCAATCCAAACCATGATCTTTTCCTAACCCTAACCCAGTTGGTTCGGTGCCTAAACCTCACCCCCCATTTCCAGTGGACAGGAGCGCTTAGATTCATCACTGTCACCCTTTCTCTCTGTCTTTCTTTCTATAAATCCTTCATACACTCCTCCCTCTCTCGTGTCTCTGTTGTGGCCTACTCCTACACTGTAAAAAATGTCTGTAGATTTTACGGTGAAAAACTGCTAAACCATGACAGTAAAAGGCCGTAAAATAATAAATGGGTTAATTCAGTTTCAGTAACAATGAAACACTGTAAATGTATATGTCAGCCAAAACAGTATTTTTTACAATTTAAAAAAATAAAAATAAAAAAAAAATACATAACTCCACTGTAAAATACTCTGGTACCGTGTTTGTAACAAAAATATACTGTAATATATATCAATGTAATTTTGCATCTATTTTTTGGAAAAATGATTAACATTTAACAGTGCTAATATTATAAAACATATATAAACAATATAAAACACTTATTTCTTACAGTGTACCTGTCAACTGAAACTATATATGTATACTGTATAACATCCCTCTGGGTCTTCCCATATTGCTATTGTAGCTAAATAAAGAATTAGTGGCCATTCAAAATGTCGTTATCCTTGTGTTACACATAATATGCAAGCCAATGTTAAGACTCAAATCTGTGTGTGTTGTCTTCAGTGACGTGTAACTATGGAAATGGAGGGTGCCAGCACACATGTGATGACACAGACAATGGGCCGGTGTGTGGCTGCCACCAGAAGTACGCCCTACACTCAGACAGCAAGACCTGCATCGGTGAGTAAAAACCAAAATGGCTTCCTGTTTTACATACACCCTAAAGCCCTCACTCCTGTTTTACTGTAACATCTGTAGGACAGAAGGACCTGAACTGTGTCTGGTAGCACAGCTGATGGAAGGAACAGAATGAGGAATTATTCTGTGGGGTTTGGGGACATTTCTTCTGAACACAGAAGAGATAGAAACAGCTCTTTAGCACATTTATCTGCCCTGATTTCTAAATTAACCAACCCACACTTTCGATAATGAAAGGAATAAGCAGAGGTTTCAGCTTGGAGAAGATGAAAGAATGGAACATTATTCAATCAGTACCTTATTAACGAAAGCTTTATCCTGCATTTAATCTGCACTAGTGGTATAAAGAATACTCAGCAGAACCACTACTACAGGGTTGTATGTAAACAAAACAAAACATATGATTTTATGGACTTAATAATCATCAATTTCTATGTTGTTCAAGCTGAAATCAAACCACAACTAATCTGAGCATGAGTGGATGGTACTATGTGGTAGTGAGTGACTGTAGCATCCAGCGTGCCATCAGAGAGGACAGAGAAGTAGACACAGCTACTCTGTTAGCTGTAAAGCACTTGGCAGGTTTAGCTTACAACTAAAAGTTAAGACCAAACGTTACACAACAACTTGAAGCTCTGCGTTTAAGAGACTCTTGTAATAGAGACTGAGCACAATGTGTCACGCTCTGAGATCCATGACCACTGAGGGGAAATCAATCAGCACCACAATATGCAACTATGGGCTAAAACATTAACTAAATGCCTGTAGCTAGCTAAAGACATTGTATTTAAGCATAACACAGGATTAGTTTTGCACCCTGTGACTTCAAAAGAGGACAAGTGTGCTGGGGGTCAACCCTATAGGAACTTTTTTCAGAAAAAGGGTCCTATGTCCCCCGCAATCTATCGATCTTTACGGTAGACTCTCAGCATGGCCAGCAGGCCTACCGTCACATGGCCCACCTTAGCTCAAGCAGCCCAAAACTTACTGTATTTCCTCAATTTAAAGCCGGGCCCTATTAATGACCGGCCTCATTTAGGAACCGGGTGTAAAAACAATTTTTAGTAAATAAAAGCCAGCCTCTTTTATAAGCTGGTGTCTTACCGGTGTTATGTCAAAGCCTGTTCCCCCGTCGATATGTGTCCCCCTTACCTTAACCTGCACCAACCTGACCCCTGACCCCAACCAGTCGTCCTTAAGTTGTTAACATGAGCCCAAGTTTACCTTATCCCCAAACAGTTATCTCTACAAGGCCTAACCTTAAACTTAAATCCTAACTCCAACCGCGGAGGTGATGCTACGGAGAACACCATTCAGGAAACATCATTTGACGGGGTAACAGATTTCCACACAACACCTGTATTTTGAAGTTTGGCCACACGAGTTAGTACTGTAGGAAAATATGGTTGTTTCTCCAGCTGTCCTAGTCATTCTCTGTAAAGTCGAGCCGTTTACGCACGTTCTTCTGGGCTTTTTAGTAATTTAGACATTTTAAATACATTGAATGTTGAATATAATGAACATTCAGCGTGCTGTTCATTGTTTGTATACATCCGAGTACTTCCAATATGGCTGACATCCGGGTAACTGGCTACAATGCGCTGTGTAAAACAGTCTAAAAAGTGCCGGTCAGAGCTGCTCTGATTTTCTTTTCAAATCCTTCAAATAATAGCCTGCCCCTATTATTAGCCGGGTCCCAAACTGATTTTTTATTAATAGAAGCCCCGGCTACTATTTGAGGAAATACGGTACATTTGCACAGCAGCTACTTTCTGGTTACTTTGCGGTTCATTTTTTGTTTTTTTAAATAGGGTTAGGGTTAGGGTTAGGCATATTTAATGGTGGACATTTACAACTATTAACAAAGTAACAGACTGAGGAACATAGGACCCTTTTTGGGAAAAGTGGGGAAAAGGGGTCCTGTGTTGCCCAGTCTCATACAAAGAGGGGAACATAGGACCCAGGGAACATAGGACCCATGGATAATACACACACTCCCGCTAAAGACATTATATTTAAGCATAACACAGGATTAGTTTTGCGCCCCGTGTCTTCAAAAGAGGACAAGTTGGCTGTTAGCTTTCTAACACATAACTGACATTAGCTTACTAACACACTTGCTAACATAACACTGCATAGGTTTCTCAATCATACACATTTACTAAAAGTTTAATTTAAAGAAATATATTTAACCTCAAACACAGTGGCGGTTCTACACAGGGTCCTACAGGAGCCACAGCCCCTGTGAAGAAGCCCTTGGCGCCTGCTGTGGCCCCTGTGTAAAATTAATAATAAAATGATCAATTTATAACGATGAACAACGGAACAATTATTTACCTATTTTCTGTTCAAACAATATCTCATTACACACAAAAGGAACCCAGAAAGTGTACAATGTATAATAGTTTAATTGTGCAATAAAAGTTTGTGTGTGTGTATATATATATATATTTTTTTTTTTCATTTCACATTTCTCATTTTTGTGCACGATTACTTTTTTAAAATTGCAGTCCAAAAAAGTAATTGTGCACAAAAATGAGAAATGTCATTGTCATACAAAAATAATTGTCTCATTGTTTCTCATTGTATTTGTATCTTCCAAATAAATTTAAATTCGGTTTTTAAATAAGCTAAAATAAAGATTTTCAATGCTTAAATATCATCTTTGCCATTTTTTAAATGTGCCCCTCTGATTAAACACTGGCCCCTCCTTGGCCCCCACAGTAAAATTGGTCTAGAACCGCCACTGCTCAAACAACATTTGAATATTTAACTTGGTGACAAAATGCTTTGCTACACATGTAGCATTACCATACTGAGTGTCAGGAACCCCCAGTTTTCCAGTTCTAAATACTTTTTGGTTCGTTAGCTTATAAGAACTTTTTTCTGTTGTTTGCTAGCAGATGGAATTGACAGGAAGGCCCCTTCATGCAGTATGAAGTCTTTTGAGAGCGATTAATTGTTTTCTCCTGCAGTGGGGGTGTGCTTTAAATGTGCTCTGTCTCTATGGTGGTTAAGTCACCAGTGCTAAGCTTCGGGCTAGGCTTAGAGCAGCCCAGCATTAACTTGCTGTACAGCCTCTTTCCTGCCAACACCCACTCTCTCTTCAACAAGCTGGATGACACGAGACTGTGGATGGAGTGAGTTATCTCTGTGCCCTATGAGCTGGGCTCTCCTGGGACCAATCCGTTGCAACACTCTTAAACGCAGAATATCAGTTCGGGTCACCTTGCATAGTGTTTCTGTGGTAAATATTTTGAATGGAATGAAAAAGAGACATTTTACTGTTGACAGCATGAGGAATAAAAAAAATCCTGTGTTTCTCCCAACCAATGAGCCCACCAGAGCATTCCTTTTAATTTCCAGTGGCTAAGATAGAGATAATCTTACACTCTGAAAAACACATTCATAACATCAAAACTCAGTTGACTGAGTGATCCTAGCCAGCAATCAGCAGGCAGCTCTTTCTGCCCAAACATCTCATTTGTAGATGTGACCTTCAACAGAAGCATGCCTCCACATCCTGGATCTCACATAAAGGATATTCATTTCCATTTTGCTATTTTTCCTCTATCATTAGAGGATGAATAAGGAGTCCCAGGTAAGTGGTGTTCAGTTTGTAGAGCCAGAAAGCTATTTTCATCAGCACTTCTTTGCTTTTTTGGCCAGTCTACTGCTGTTCCAGTCTCAATGGTTATATTTTGAGTATTTTGGCCTTAAGGGCTTGTAATCTGTGGAGCCCGAGCAGGTATTAAAGGAATGGTTTTGACTTTTTGATGTACGATCTTATGAGGTACTAATCCATAGTCAGTGTATCCTAGATGGGGGTCAGAATGCCTCCGGTTTGGAGAAGCAGGAAGGAGAACTGACACAGAAGCTAAACATGGACTATTAGTCTAACATATATTAGCCTTATGATAGGATTGGCTGGTCTAGCTGCTGCATTGCTTAGCTTCTGTGTCAGGACTCCTTCTTGCATCTCCAAACTGGGGACTTGCTGACCAGCATCTACTGTAAGTAATACACTGACTATAGATAAGTACCTCATATGATCAAACTTCAGAAAAATCCATATTATTCCTTTATGGCATGGATAATCTGACTGCAGAGCGCACAAATTTGCAATTTGTACCCTCAAATTAATCATTACTGTTCAGAAATTATTGATTTGATCACTCAGACAAACTCAGTTTACTTCTTTGGAGTGAATCAAAGGGTGATGAGACCTCTCATAACTTAATTTGACCCCTCTGATTAATAGGATAAAGCGGTCATGTCTGTTTTCATTTGTCCTCTCTCCTGGACACTTCTCACACATTTTTTATGTGATATATTGTTTCAGAACTTTTGTTTTCTTTTTCTGGCTTTGACTGATTGCTGCACAAATGTTCCTGTGTAATGCAGTACAAAATAAACAACATGGTCAGGTCATACAGAATTCAAATAAGGCTCTTGGGTTGAATACAGTTTTATGTTGATGTTGGAGATATGTTGATGTATTTAACATTTTGACTGTTATCTCACTTTGTGTTGGAATTTTTAATTTGAAGGTCTAAATTATTTAGATGTGCGCAAAATGTATCAAAAAATGTACAACCCTGAATCAAAAAAAGTTGGAACTCTGTTTGAAACGTAAATTAAATCAAATGCACTGATTTTTCTAACCCTTTTGACATATATGCAATTTGAAACTTTGAAAAGAGAATATGTTTTACCTTATCAACTTCATGGATTTTTGTAAATATATGCTTATTCTAAATTTCATGCCACAAAAACTGGGACAAGGGGTCACAAAAGATCAGAAAAGTAGTGGAACACTCAAGGTACCGGTTGCAGGTACATTTCAACATTAAACAGATACTGTGGTAACAGGTAAAAGTATCGTGATTGGGCATACATCCCAAAAAGGCTCAGTTGTTCACAAGCAAGGCTAGGGCTAGGTTCAACATTTTGTGAAAAATTAGGCTGGCAAATAATCCAACAGTTTAGGAACAACATTTCCCAACACCCAATTGCAAATCATTTATAAATAAACCGGGATCTACAATCCATTACATCATTATAAGAGTCAGAGAATCCAGATAAATCTGAGCGCATGAGGGGAAATGGACCTGGTAATGGTAAATGGACCTGGACCTACTTATATAGCGTTTTACTAGTCACAGTATCGGGAGCAATTTGGGGTTCATCGGGAGCAATTTGGGGTTCAGTATCTTGCTCAAGGATACTCCGAGATGTAGGCTGCCATTGTCAGGGATCGAACCACCAACCCTCCGATCAGTGGGCAACCCGCTCTACCAGGGAGGCGCCCGGGAAGTGAACAACCAACACTGGATGGCTGTGACCTTTGACCCCTCAGGCAGCACTCTATTAAAAACCAATATGATTGTATGAAGGAAAGTACCGTATGGGCTCATGAACACTTCAGAAAACGTCTGTAAATGCAGTTCGCCTCTGCAGCTACAAATGTAACTCTACCATGCAAAGACAAAGCCAGATATCAACAACATCCAGAAACGCCGCCAACTTCTCTGGGCCCAAACTCATCTGAGATGGACTGACACAAAGTGCAAAAGTATGCTGTGGTCGATGAGTTTAATTTCAAATTTTTTTGGGATGTCGTGTTCTCTGGGCTAAAGAGGAAAAGTTTAAAACCTGTGGAACATTATTGTCAGGCCGGGCTCAAGTCAGGACTCAGATGCAGAGCAGGTGAACTTAATTGAAAAATAGTTTCTTTATTTAGAGAATGCAGCAGGGTAAGTCCTCACAGAGTGAAAGAAAAGGGCTATGAAACACCTGACTCAGTAAAAACTAAAAGAAAAGTCGCTCAAAAGGAGGATAAACACTGAACCTATCTACACTAAAAACTAGATCTATAAATCCTAATCTAAGATAAGAGGGAAAAACTAACTAATAATAATAACACCAACAAACAAAAAGTGCTCCAAAAGGGAGAAACAAAAATTGATAGGAAAAATAGAAGATTATACTAAAACACTATGAATAACTGGATCAGGACCAAAGGGGGGGACATAATAAGGAACACAAAATCACTCCAAAAGGAGGAAAAACAAAACAGCTGACTCAAAAGGCTATGAAACTAAGAACTGTGCTTAACTAATAAATTACAAAGAAAAATCACTCTTGCGAGGGATCCAAAAAGGCGAAAAACAAGACAAGCTGTGGCTGTGGCAAGAATGAGATAACTGGCTGGTATGGTGACGAGGTCAAACACACTGGACCAAGACAAGGGAAAACACAGACTATTGGAACACATGGAGGGAAGGGAGCACCAGGTGAACACAGACTATTGGAACACATGGAGGGAAGGGAGCACCAGGTGAACACAATCTGTAATTAGGGGAGATAATCAGACAGATGACACACGGGGAAGGGCAATTGACTTGAAACACGAGGAGAGTTACTATTTCAAAATAAAACAGAAAATAACAAGACCAGAACACAAAATAAAACATCACCTCACCGCGGTGTGACAATTATGAAGCACAAAATACAACAACGACAGAGACCCCGGACTGTTGAGCAACCAAAGTCGGATAACTAGCAAGAACAGTAAAAATAGTTCCTAAATGCTTACTGAGTGTTGTTGAAGGAAAAGGAGATGTAACACAGTGGCTACCCCTGTCCCAACATTTTTATAACATGTTGCTGGCATCAAATTCAGAATAAATGTATATTTACAATAAACAGTCAAGTTTGTCCCTTTAAACATTAAACATATTGTCTTCATAAAGTTTTTTTATTGTATATATGTAATAAAAAAAATTGCAACTGATCACACTCTTTTATTTATGTTTTAGAGAGCATCCAGGCTTTTTCTTAGAATTGGGGTTGTACATCTAATAAGCACTAGGCTCAGCTTATAGCAATAGTCAACTCTGTTACTGACAATCCATTTTGTAAGAGTCTGAAGTAACAGCTCTTCAGTTTCTTCATTTGGATAGATGAGAGCAAAGGCCTTTGGTGGAGCCAAAACACCTAAAAAAAGGAATGTCTCTGTCTTTTCTAAAAGTACTACCATGTGGTTTGTCAAAGTTAGGGACACAATCCAAATCAAATTACAGAAAACTTCCCAAAAATCCAGGATTTATGGGTATAATTGACATTTCATAGCCAGCAGTTCTTCACACTCGGAAAGTTTAGCATGACAAAATGAACCAAGACCAAACCACAGTCTGGACTGATCTCTTATTTGGCTGTTTCTTCAAGTATTCAAATAATTAATTCACCAGAAAAGGTGTTAGCAGTTCATTCTCGGCAGAGGTCCCTGAAGCAGTCCGGAGTTGGAATCAGAATTTGTTCTGACTCCCCTGCTGCCAGAATATCTAACCTGGCAGGGATACAGGTTGCCAAATGTCCAACCAATTAGCGAGCTGCTTGGGTCATTGTGACTTTTGTTTACAAGTTTTGGTTCATTTGTAATTGGGCAGCGTAAACCATAATGAACCAAATAAAAGAAATCAAGTAAACTTTTCCATGTGGTTTAAACCAAAGAAAACAAAGTGTAAGTGTTTCAGGATTTATCACCTTGTTACATGGTGAGTTTATAACAACCTGCACAGCTAGAACACACAGAAAGTTTTTTCATTCCCGACTGTGAACCAAGACACATCTCAGAATGATGTCAAAGCTGGTGATGGACACAAGTGGTTTTGATGTGCTGTCCTCCCTGCTGTGTCTGTACACTGGAAACACCTGTCTGTCTGTCTGTCTGTCTGTCTGTCTGTCTGTCTGTCTGTCTCTTTCTGTCTCTCCCCCTCACCACTCCAGCTGATTGCTGTGCTGTTTTTTAGCAGCGCTAGGATTTGACTGCCAATAACCCCTTTTTCTTTCCAGCTACTTTGAAGAAGTGAAACAGGACATCAAGGAACGAAGAGGAAGCAGATGGAGAGACATGGGAACCCTCCTCTCCCACCTTTCCCAATGTCTTGAGACTTTTCTCTTTCTCTCTGTCTCTCTTCATACTTTGACGAGAGAAAGGACCTCTGTGTCTCTGATCTGGATGTCCCAACTGCTCTATGGACCTACCTTTAACCATCCCCACCCTCCCTTTGACCCTTTCTATGTAGCGCTGTCCTTCTGCTCCTCCTTTCTCCTCCCTCCTCCTCCTGCTGCTTTCTGGTGATAGTACCTGATTGCCTGTCTTGTCTGAGCATCCATGTTAAAACCAAATCAGGTGGATTTAAAGGATTAATCCTCAGCGCACAAGAGGAAAGAGTGACTCTGGGTGGGGGCGGGTGGGCCGGGCGCCACGTGGTAGACTCTGTGGTTAAAAACGGACATCTCAATTGCAGCCTGATCTTAGGTAAAGCTCCCACGAAAGCAAACCTTACCTCCTCCTCCTCCACCTCTCTCTCTCTACCTCCTCATCCTCCACCTCCTCACAAATCCCGAACAAAAAGCGACTCGTCGAAAACCCAAAACCCTTCCAACGACAACCTCCATGCCTCATACCCATCCATCAGCCCCCTTTCCTGCTCCATACACCTTAATAGAGAGGCAGGGACTTGCACCGCTCACCCTTCTTTCTACTGCATGTGTCCACTCACATGTGCCACATCGTCCCATTATCTGCCATTACTGCCTCTCTCACTAATCATTCCGTCCGTCTGTCTGTTTGTCTGCTTGTCTAGCTGCATGGGAGAGCCTGCACAGCATTTGTATGGGTTCCCTTTTTTCTGATTTTTTTTCTTTCATTATCCCTTTTTGAACTGAAGTACATTTTTATTGTTGTTGTTGTTTTTAGTGACCCTGGTCCTTCTGTTTCCTTCCAGTGCATTGATTTTTACCATTCTCCTCCTAGCTGTAGTTCTGTAGAGTGGTTTAACTCTTCCCCATCCTCGTCCTGTATAGGTCTGGCTCTCTAAAACACCCCCTCTCGTGGGCCTCCGACCACTGCTTAGCCCCATAGACTCTTTAGGAGCGAGTGGCAGGGACTCCTCTCTTCCCACCCCTTCTCAACCTGTCTTACACATCCAGCCCTCCCACACACACACACACACACACACACACACACACACACACACACACTTTATCTCCCTCCTTGACAGATTTTTTCAGACACTCAAGAAAGCAGACGCTCAAAAGCATGCAGACTGGTATGCACATGCTCTCGATTCAACAATCACACACACATTCACACAGCCACATTTCACCCGTTAGCAGAGCACCAGAAAGCCTCCATTCATCCCTGAGTGTACTTCAGAGAGTCCTCCACTTTGTCCATCAAGCGCCTTAGAGGAAAGAGAGAAAACGGTAGTGGGCCAGGGCCGGGGAATGGAAGGGACATTAATTACCCCCTTATCCAAACCCTTCCCACCACCACCACCCATAGGACTGTGTGTATACATCAAAGCTCAGTCCTATAGCGGCAAGTGGCGTCCATTCATAGAGAGATGCTCATTCAGGCCCTAATGATTCAGGCCCAATAAAAGCCCCGCCATCGTCAAACCCACCATCCCCAACATCACATGCATGGCATCTTAACAGCGATCTTAACCCCTTCAGCCATCGCCCAGCCACCTTCCTCCCCCTCCTCCCCCTCCTCACCCTCAGCCGCACTCCCCACCATTGCCCAGCTTTGGGAACGTGGTTTTTCCAGCGTTGACTGTTAAAGCCAGTTGTGATGTGTTCCATAGACAAACAGGCAACCAGCGCTGCCCCCAGATTACCTCCTCCTGCTTTTTTGATTTCTCTGCATGCCTTTCCTACACTTCCCCTCCAAACCCCATTTCTCAGTGTGTGCACCCCTCCTTCATATACCTCTCCCATCGTGGGCCATGATGGGACTGATTTCCTTTTCCTTCTCTTCCTTTTTCTCTTTTCCTACTCTGTTCATCATTCCCTCTTGATCATCTCATCAATGCTCGGTCTTCTGACACCTGAGCACCTCCCTCTGCTGTTTGACCTCTCGTCCTCCTCCCCCGCACCACCCTTTCTCCTCTTTCTCATCGTCATCGTCACCCTCTTCTTCTTTGCTTCTGTTTCTGTGCCCACATTTAAGGCAGCTTGTCTTGGAAATGTTGGACATGTATCCTACCCTCCTTCTCTTTCTTGTCTCCTTCCTCCATCCTTACGAAAGGGAATCATTGCCGACAAAGTGTGGCTGGTTGATATGGAAGACAGAAACTCCATCGGCGACAACAGCAATATCAACATCAGTATTAAAATCCCCCTTAACGTTCATCCCATCCCCATTCCATCCCCCAAACCCCACACCTCTAACCATCTTTTTTTGTTGATTTTCTCATATGTAAGCCCTGAACTTCCTCCCCTCCCTACCTACCTACTTGCCTACCTTCCGCTTCATTTTGTAAGCTACACACTGATACTGATCATTTCATTTATTTTGTTTCATTCTTTTGTTTGCACTGGGGGATTTATCATTTGTTTGGGGATTAACACTCTAACAGGGATTTTGGCGCTTCTTCATCGCTTCTTGCTTCTTGGCTTTGGTTTTTGCTCAAACGCCAAGAGGGGCTGAAGGTCTGGTCATTTGGGCTTCTCATTAACCTGCTGCTCACTGTTTGTCCCCTTGTCACTTGTGTTTTAGAGAAAGATGAGGCTGCAATTGAGAGCTCTGAGTTCAATGCCACGTCAGTAGCTGATGTGGACAAGCGGGTGAAACGGCGGCTACTTATGGGTAACTCTTTTCTTCCTCTTTCTATGTGTTGCCATGGCGCTTGTGCTTGTATCCCCGACTCCACTCCTCTCCGTTCCTCCTCGTCCTCCTCTCTCTGTCTTTATTTTGTTAATCTTTTTTTTTTGTAAACTTTTGATGCCCACTGTGTCTCCCACAGTCAGTTTTGTTGTTATCTAACGTGATGAAAACGGAGTGAAAGAGGTTGTTTTTTCCTTTAAACAAGTCCTCCCTCACTCTACCTACCAAATCTCTGGATGGCTCTAAGGGTTTCTCAAAGACTAACATTTACTCTCCCAGTTGCTTCCTACTCCAAATGTTTTGTGTTCCATTCCCCTCATTTTTTATTACCCATGTTGGAAAAATAGGACACCTTACTAGCAAAGTAAACCCCCTGAAAAAATTGCAGATCCAACTTGCCCTATAATTACAAAACTACACTATGAAAGTTTACACTGTGCTTGTCAGAATATTTTCAGAACCATATTTCTCAGAAAGGGCAATAAAGGCAAGGAACTACCAGTCCAGTGATATTCCCAGACATCCAACTCCTTTCTACTTTTACACAATTGTTAGGCTTTGTGTGTAGGCTGGACAACATTGGGAGAAAATGGATCTTTGCTAAAAAAAAAAAACTTTCCTTTATGATTAAAAAAAAAAAATCTTATCTTGGTAAGAAACAAATAAATTGCAGTGCACTCTGCTTAGGCCAGTTCATCACTGCTTGCAGCTTTAATTTATCTATTTTTAAGAGTTAATTTATTATTTTAAGCGTTCAACATGCTTATTTCTAGATTTAAGAATCTTATTTTAACAAATCTTGTCACGTGAAATTATCTGTCCATGCAGCAAGATCATTTCCCTCAGATTTAGTGTTTTTATCTTGTTTTTAGACACATCTTTTTTTGCAGTGTACCAATGGATCCCACCCAAGCAATGAATTGATGCCAATCTGTTTGTCATGATATCTTGTCCCGAAGTGGGCAAAAATAATGCAACGTTACCTCAAGATATCTGAATAAGGGTGCCCACGGGTCTCTGCTTTATAAACATGCCCACTTTATGCAAATTCAATGCATTTTGGAGCTAAAACCATGCAATTGTTCTCATTGTATTTATACATTTCTGCCTACTGGGGTCCCTTAACAGTCTTACATTTTTTCATAAATTATTGCATAAATTGGGTATGACTGTAAAGATTCTTTTTGAATTCACTCAGCCTAATTGTTTGTCTGATTATGTTAATGGCCATAGTAGCATTTCATTTTAGTGAGAGCATTTTTGACACTTGGCCGGTATACCTTGTATGTATCATCACTAGCATTATAATGCTTCAGATGGAAAAACATGCACCCACCCACAGTTTGTAAAACAGTCTCGGTTTTAAACACATAGTTAGCCCTTTTTTAAAACTATTATTATTACTTTATTGCAGGTTATGAGATTACAAATATTAGCAGCTTCATCACATATTCAATTCATCCTGCCACATTTATGCATTTTTTACAAGAGGCAGTGTCAAAAGAATAAGTAAATAAATAAGTAAATAAATATTCATGTTTAATTGTTTGCTTATTCAATTAATTAGTTAATTGAGGAAAAGAGAGAGAAGAAAAGAGAGAGCGAGAAAAAACAAAGCACATAGTTAACCGTGTGTATCGAAACAACAACAAGTGCTTGATTAGGGTAAGGAAACAATCAGGGTTTGGGTTAAACTAAGTAAGTTTGTTATGTAACTTAAGTTTCGTACAAAAGTTAAGTACGTTACATATGTGGCATAAGTTGACTCACATATTAAAGTTAAAATTACTTAATTTGAACTTTTGGTTTCACATGGGACATGACCAGCAGTATCCAGGGTCAAAGTCCTGTTTATTTATCCATCCACCCTGACATCCCTATACGGACTTTGACACTCTTTATACTAAGCCACCTTCCTTCCTACTTTGTCATAATCACTACGGCCACAACAATTTGCTGCCTCACATTATTAACTCTTCCTGCGGTGATCCAGCAATACATGATAACAGTCTGCTGAGCCAATTATGAGGTATGACTACACCACCTCAAAACTATGCTCCTGTGGAAAATGGCTATTTAAATGGCTGATAACATTCGAAGCAGGTAAAGGGATGGCTTTTGATGAAAATCAGCATCAAGGACTGTAGAACCTGATAATGTAATACATTCCTGATAATGTAATAACCCCGATAATGTAATAAAAATATGCACTTAAGTCCATTGAAAATGTAATAAAACCTGATAATGTAATAACTTCCAGATAATGTAATAAAGTGCATTTCCCAATAATGTAATACACTTTTTTTTTTACCAATAATGTAATAAAGTATAACTTTAATGGGAGGTTATTACATTATCAGGTTAGCCTTCATTTCACAGTCCTGATAATGTAATAATTCCCCAATATTGTAATAATTTAACAGCAGACCACCCATTACTTGGGTTCAAGTGGTGATACTGTGTAGGCAACTCTAGCTCAAGAGCTCTAGCGCCACCAACAGGTCAAAGTTGAATGTTTATTCACTTTTGACCCGTTCATCCATTTTTCACAAAGGATGCATCACTGGAACCCTTGGGCCAATCCGAGCTCAATGCATCCTCAATGCGGTTTTTCGGCCATGTTGGATTTCAAAAACCTTCCATTAATGTTACACTTTATTACATTATTGGTAAATAAAGTGTATTACATTATTGGGAAATGCACTTCATTAAATTATCGGTAAGTTATTCCATTATCAGGTTTTATTACATTTTCAATGGACTCAAGTGCAGATTTTTATTACATTATCGGGAATTTATTACATTATCAGGTTCTACAAGGACTTCTACTTTCAAATATAATGAGTCAATCATAATTTGGTTATTGAGGGACTGCACACTTCTCCTTCTTGTTTCAGATCTTCAACCAATCTTTTAAGAAATTAAAAATGTTTTTCCTATGACTTGATCAATCAGAGTAACCCAAAATCAAATGGGTGTTTCAGTGCTTTTTCTGAAGCACTACTTTTATCCTCTACTGTTTTGAATTTAACCTTTCCTTTATTTTCTAAGACAGAGGTACATTGGAAAGCCCTCCCAGTGTCCGGTTCCCCAAACCGATGTGCTGTAGAGTCTGTAGTCTATTAAACCGCCTTCACACATTTCATTTCAGCAGGTTCTGGCCAGTGTGGCATGGAGGAAGAGTGCAGAATTTAATTTTCCTTGTATCTATTCTACCTCTTTGTCAATGTGTCTCCTCCCTCAATTACCTTTTAACTGAATATATGACTTCTTCTCACTCCCCACTAAACCCAGCTTCACCTCCTGTTATACCAGCATGCCACCTGTCCTGATGGCACTCCACTTGTAACCTGTCGTGTTCCAGAGCTGTCCTACTGTATGTCATGAAACCTCATTGGGATTATATTGAAAAAAAAAAACAGGGATTAAGGCCCCATTTACACGAGGACGCTTGCGGGTAAAAACAACAAAATATTCTATCAGAAGTGCCTTTCGTTTAGACGGTGACCGCATTTTTGGGGCTTAAAAACAAACGTGGGATTATTTCCATGCGTCGGACCTTCAAGCTGCTCTGGCAGCTCTAATAAACTTACAGGAGTCTTTCCACCAAATGTACAGGATATGTACAGATAGTATTAGTGATCAGAGAAGGATCTGTAATTACCTCTTTACATTTTGGATGCACCAATTGGGCCAGACAGCTTTGGACAAGACCTGGGAGATCTAGTGGATGGTGGAGAACTTTGTGGAAGGAGTAGCTGATGAAAGTGCGTGAAAACTTCCACATGCCCAAAGATGCTCTTATCACTTAAAGCATGTATACCCAATCCAATCCCACACACTTTTGCGGCACCGTATTCAAGCAGATTTCCTCCCGAAAACACTTGTCTAAACGCGGAATAAAAAGTGAAGACGGGACGCCACTTTTGCGTCTTCGGTTCAGACGGTCATCATTTAAACGTAGCCTAAGATTATTGATTCCTGTATGGAGGGTTTCCTTTAAAATCAACTCCATAACAATAGGATCAACCCCACTGGCTTGTGATAAAGACATTTCACACTCAAACTTGGAGTCTATGCCATCCAGGTGTCCATCATCCAGGTTTCTGAATTGATGTCCAGCTGGTTGTTCCCTCTATTTAGCTCAGAAACTTGCACAACTGAATGACGTTTGCAACTAAATGAAAAAATATTTGCTCATGTCATGACAACTAAACATACAGAAAATTAAATGTTAAATGTCTGTTAAATGTTGAATTCAAAAGATTTACATGAGAGCTGAACCCAAATTTGATTACATGGTAGCTTGCTGCAATTGGTCTGTTATTTTTGTAAAGCCCTTTCGATAAAAATATTATATTAAAAGCCATATGGTCCACACCAACATGTCCACAGTGTCATATACATTTAAAAAAATGTTTGTTGATTTCACGGTGAAAATCTGCTAAACCACCACAGCAAAAGACCCTAAAATGATAAATAGGTTAATTCAGTTTCAGTAACAATGAAACACTGTAAATGTATATATCAGCCAAAACAGTAGTTTTTACAGTTTTTTTGTTTTTTGAAAAATACATTACTCCACTGTAAAATACACTGGCACCGTGTTTGTCACAAAAAAGATAATGTAATATATATACACGCCATCACTGTAATTTTTGCATTTATTTTTTGTAAAAATACTTTTTCTCACTGTTAAATGTACTAAACACCATATCTCTAACAGAAATATACTGAAATATTTAATGGTAAAATCTTTAATTTATGCAGCATTTATAGAGTATTTTCTTGTCAATTATGTGGCAGAACAGTGTTTAATTTGATGGGAAAACTTTTTATATATACAGTTAAAATGGTATAAAATGGTAATCTTAAAAGTGAAATCAACGGTGCCAATATATTTTTACTGTAATATTAAAAAAAGTTCTATGGTATTTATTATGGTAAAGTTCTGGCAACCACAAGTGCCGTTTTTTTACAGTAAAAACAACCGTTTTTTTAATTTATTTTTTATTTTTTTACAGTGTATAGGTTTGGTCAATATGACAGTATATACCTTGTGACACCAGATATGTATCCAGCAGTAGAGATTTAATACAGTTTTTAGCGATGTAGCTGTTCTTCCGTGATCTTGTGATTCTGACACTTCGTTATCTCACTGGATCTATGATATCTTGCACGGTTTCATGATCCATGAATCCAGCTGCCTGTGGTCAAGCCCCCAGGAAGAGCGCCAGAGCTAATTTTTTCTTATGTCCAAATAATGTCACATGTTGACGTTGGGCCCAAAAACAGCTTTTCCCAGATACTTTCATTGGGATAGAGATGGTCTGTTAATCAGTGGATACATTTTATTAAATGACTCGTTTTACTGTCAGAGTCATTCGATCTGATAATATTTGTGATGTTTTAGAAGAGTGATACTATTTCATATTTTAATTCCTGTTTAGGTTAGCGGAACACTAAACCGTAAGTCTCTAGTGTGCTTAATCCATGGGCCCATGTCATTTTATACATGGAAGTTGGTTTCTCACACTGAGCAACTTTCATAGGAATGAGCGGGTCCCACCTCCAACAGCAACATGATGTCACTCACTCCGGTGAAGTTGTAAATCTAGAACAGCAGAAGGCAACCTGTTCACCTTTGAACCTGTGACACTCAAGAATGATTTTTCTAAGAAACCTAAAAGCTTGCATTTTGTAAGAATTTTCCTTTTTATTTTGAGTCTTGGTTTTATCTTGTTGTCTCATGTGAGGCAGTTGTTTTGTCTGTAGCCTATTTGTAAAAAAAGTATGGTTATTTTTAAACCATTTCTTAAGTGAATTTGCAGAACAGTTACTCTATCATGATATATATACTGTATATAGAACATTTTGACCATATCGCCCCCCCCTAGTCAAAACATGTTGAATTTCGAATGAACAAAGTTAAACACTAATTCATGTCCTGAGATAATTGGATACTATCTCTTACCCTCTTAACAGTGAGCTGACCAGTAGTGCTTGTGTTCTAATTAAACACTTTGAGTTTGAGTCCAGATGGGCCTCCATCATGCCTATGTGCATGAACAAACACATGTCCATGCATGTGGTTGCTGAGAGCATTGAGGCCATCCCAGTGTTGCACTGGCACAGCCCGAACAGCAGCAGTATGTTAGATTTGACACAGCTATCAGTTTGTCTGCTTCCTCTGACACGCGGCGCTCCTGTCTCTGCCCCTGCTGCCGTCACGCAACACACTGATCAAGACAAATGGATCTGCAACCAAGACTCTAATGAAAAGGAACAACCAAGACAAGGACAGGGAACGAAACAGAAGGGCAGGAGAGGGCAGAGGAGAGGAGCATGGGTGACTTGATGAAAAGTAACTCTGAGACATTTCATCATGTTGATATTGAAGGAAAATCAGGAACCAGGTGCTGGACACATGTGAGCAAAGTGTCAAAAGAGAGACTATAGCGGTGCTACAGTGGCTCTGGCCCTGTATTCCAAATAAACCATCACTAGGACAGATGGAGCTAAGCTGAGGTGGGTGTGGGTGTGGGTGGGTGTGGGTGTGTGGACACAAACTGTCCATCTAAGTAAGGCTGCAAACAAAAGTATTTAAAAAAAAATTAGATCAATGCATTTAGTGTAACAGTCAAAAATGCTTTATAATATATGAACATCTAAAGTTCAACATCATTTGAACTGTCTCTACTCAATATTATTTTTGTCCTTAATGTTATTTACTATTTTTGCAAATGCCATAATTATATGGCATAATTGGCTACTTAGAAAATTATCTCATTTTCATTGTTTTATGTAAAACTAGGTCCCCATTAGTCACCAAATCTGTGTGAAATATGCTAATTCATGTAAATGATGTACCCTGAAAGCATGTTTACTGGTATTTCCATATGTCCCCATAAAGCCTGATCAAAACATCACTTCATCATTTCAGAGGTTTGAAAGCTAACTAAGCTATGGCAAGTTTACTACATTTTTTTCAGCTCTCCACAACCTCTAGAAAACTCAAGTCCCCATGATGCATGACAAACCAGTATATGTGTGTGTGTGCGTGCGTGCACAGTAGGTGTATCATCATAGCGTGATTACAGGCCAGAGCTATGCTGACTGACAGCTGATTTAGGTGCCCATCATGGGGCAGAAGGGGATCTCGTGGAGTGCTGACAGGTGATCGTGCCCCTCTCACCTTTTTCCAACAGTGCAGCAGTTGCTGTTACTTGGCATGATGCTTTAGTATACACAGCACACATGGTTTTCTCTCTCATGCTCTCCAGCTTTAATCAATAGAACATGTGTCCTCTCACGGAAAGAGCGGTCAACGTTTCCATGCGAGGAGTGTGACGGACATGTGTATACTTACTGTCCACCCTCTCATTCCTCTGCCCCTTGCTGACACATTGTAATCCCCAGAGATGGAGTTGCCGCCCTTGTTCACTCTGCAAGTGGAGAATTGTGTTCGGTTGACATTCAGAACATTAATATAGCAATAAACAACTACACTGTAAAAAAAAAAAGATAAACAATAGCAACTCAATAAAAGTGAGGCAACAGATTGCACGCAATATTATTAATTAAATCTAACTACGTTACAAGTTGAGTTAATAACTTAACAGGAAGTGCCTGTCAATTAAAAACAGACTAATTCTATTGTGTTGGATTCATTCAAAATTCTCTTAATTTAGAATTACATACACATAAAGATTATATTTAATGTGATCAAAATAAGTAGATTTTATTTAATGTGATCAAAATAAGTAGATTCTACATTTTTGTATTAAAGTTACTTAAACAACTGCCTCAAAATCAAGGACGTATTGATATTTAATACATTTTATCAAATATATTAAGTAAAATGAAATGACTACAAAATAATTTATTACAGTGTATTTATTATGTAAAGATATAGTAGAGTAATGGTGTTCTGACCAGAGAATGAAGTCACTGTTGCCCTTTAAGGAGCAAAGTTATTATAGTTAACGGAAACTAACGAAATAACGAAAACTAGAATTGAAACATTTTCGTGAACTAAAATAAAATAAAAAATGAGAGTTTTTAAAAAACTATCACGAACTGAAACTGTATTTTGTGGTTACAAAACTAACAAAGTAAAATTATAGTGAAAATAATAATAACTTTATTTATATAGCACCTTTCAAAAACAAGTTACAAGGTGCTGTACAACAGAAATAAAACATATCAAATACAATTTACTGACAACAAAATAAAAGAAGAAGAAGAATTTACATTAAAAAACTTTTATTTAAAAATTTAAAATTTAAAATCACCAATCACAACAAAGGTAATCATACAACAATAATAAAAGGAAATTAAGAGAAGGCCAATCGACAAAAGTGAGTTTTTGAAATGTTGTTTCGTTTCCATCAACTTTTTTGATACATAAACCTTTTGGTTGATATGAAATCTATTTCATCTATCTGGTTTTATGACTTAATAAACTTATTGGGGCTGAGATGGATCAGACAAAGGAAATAAAGGCAACATTAATTGTGACATTATTTAACCTGGCACCCAACAAATACCCCATTACCAAAAAACATAAAATAAAAAAACAAAACTAAAACTAAGCATTTTCCCAAAAATAAAAACTAATTAAAACTAGCAAATTCACTCTAAAAACTAATTAAAACTAGCTGAATTTGAAAACAAAAAATCACAACGAAATTAAAACTAAAATTTATGAAAAATCCAAAACTATTATAACCTTGGTTGAGAGCCTAGTGCAGGCAGTTGATATGCCCTGAATTTTGTTTACAGTCACTTTAAATGTTGCCAGTTCCCTGTTTCTCCTTTCATGTTTATCAGGAGTTTTTTCATTCCGAAATGAGGCGCCTTATGCACAATAGTAAACAAACAATATAAATGATTTAATAACCTGGATGAATACAAATTCATAATGTACATGATACCACAAAGTTGCTAACCATTCCTCACTTAATCCAAAGTGTAAAAATTACTAAAGACTTGTCAAAAAATGTTTCATTGCTTCAGTTACTTTGGCTTATTTTTTTCAGTTGTACCATTCTCATATATCCCTTTTTATGTTCCTCAACATTGAAAGTTCCGTTTTGGTTTGTGCATCTGGTTTTGAACTCTTCAAAGAATTTTGACCAAAAATAAACTAGGAAGATAATTTTATTTGTTCGGTCCAATAAGATTTGTCTAGAAAAGCTGTTTACGATTATATAATTTTTATCCCCTTTCAAGTTAGTGGTGCGCTCAATCAAAAGTTGCTGGTTTGGCTGTTGAAAGCCTCTTCTGCATTGCTATATGGGAAGAGCCATAGAAGATGTGGGTTTTACACACACTTTACACTTTACACACTTATAAGTTGAGATTTTTTGGCTTCAGGCAATACTGAGCCATATTCATAGGAATGAACAGTCCCCCCCCCTCTTAAGAAGCTTCCAGTTCTCCTTATTCATCAATGAGATGGAGAACACAACAACGTAAAAGCCAAGTAAAACGTAGTGAAACTGGATGCTTGGTGACAATTTGATTATCACCAATGAGTGTCAGGAAAAGCTAGAAAGTAACATGAACAAGAGTAAGTGTATGCCATTGTATTAATAGTCCTCTACTTCTTATCATTAATAGTTGGTCCATGCTTTTTGGATAAAAATATGTAAGAACCACACAAAAGGTTGCAGGTAATTTATATGATTGGTGATCTTGGTACTACTGTTTACTTCTGTTGTGCACCGAGCAATGGCGTCGTTGATTTCAATGGTGATGGGCGGAAATATGGACTGGTTCACTACATACACTGCAAAAAGTCAGCTCTTAAAAACAAGAAAAAAAGTACAAAAATGAGGTGTATTTTGCTTAAAAATAGCAAAAATCTGCCAATGGAACAAGAAAATTTGTCTAGTTAAGACTTTCCAAAACAAGTAAGCATATCAAATCTCAATGAACCCAAAAATACCTTAGAATTAGTGTATTCTAACTAATAAGTGATTTTTTCTTGATTCTAATGAAATACATTTGACCTATTTTCTCAATATGTTGAAAAATATTCTTGAATTAATAAGTAAATGCTTTAGCCATCATCTTGACATTTCATTTTCATTTTTTTCATTTTATTAATTATTCTTTTCGAACCGAAAAAATAATCAACATAAACTACAACAGCGTAGGCTAGATGCATATACATATTCATACACATACTCACATAGGCACCATTAAACAGATGTACATAAACATATGGACATTTACACACATACAGTATATATAGCCCTATACATATACATGCATCTGCCCCGCCTAAGTAATTAGACGTAATGATATGCATAAGCATTATATTTCTTGAAACCAGTAAAGTCAGACGTATAATATTTTTCTTAAAATTCTTGAAATATGGCAAAAGCCGCGGAATCTTTATATCAAACGAGTGAAACAGTCTAAAATAAAAACTGCTTACTAAGAAGAACTATCTCATCAGACAAAAAATAAGCATATATCCCCTTGATCTAAGATATTTCATCTTACTAAGTTTTTTTTTGTAGTGTAGCTCCAGGGTTCCTAGAATCCTGAATTGAACCGGCTCAAAAACCATTGGTGGCAAAGTGGTAAATTGAACAGTGTCAACAGAAAATACACAAACTTTTTCAAGTGTACTGACATAAAATTTGATAGAAATTACATTTCATGAACAACATGAAAATAGTATAATATCAAAATCATGAGACAGAGGACTGGACTTGACACACACATATGTGCACACAGACTCGCACAAACCAGGTTAGAATAGAAATATGCAGGGTTAGATGGAGGGTGCACAAGCATGGAGAGGGGGCTGAGGAGGTTATGAGGGGTTTGTCCAGCACATCAATCAGGCCTGGCGGTGCGTCTGTTGCTCAGTCTGGCCCTGAGGCTGGGCTGGGCGTGGCCTGGAGAGAGAGGGGCTCTGAGGAGGACTACCCTCACCTAATGATAGAGCCAACTGTACTCTGTATAAATCACTCTGACCCATAAACACCACCTCCGCATACATCAGCTCTACTCACATGCACATGTACCTTAACACTCACACAAAATCTTATTGACTGTATACTACTGTGCAGGCATGTAGACCTGAAACTTAAGTTATTACTTTACCCTCTGGAGTCCCCAAAAGCTCCAAATCATGACTTCTTCATCACATCCAGACTAGAAAACAAAGCAGCGTGGAGCCCTACTGTAAATTTACCTCTAAGGTTCTGGCTGTAAACTCCATGAGGCCAGTTTCAGTTTGATGATGATATACCAAGTAAAAGTGGAGACAAGGTCAAATATATTTAGTATAAAATGATAGAACTGGATGTAACCCTCTTATATGTTATATTTGCAACCTTTGCTCACATTTTGCAACATTTACATATTTCTTGAAACCAGTAAAGTCAGACTAAAAACTAGTGTACTTTTCTTGATACAGCTACAAATATTTTTCTTAAAATTGAAATACGGCAAAAGCCGCGGAATCTTTATATCAAACAAGTGAAACAGTCTAAAATAAAAACTGCTTACTAAGGAAAACTATCTTATCAGACAAAAAATAAGCATATATCCCCCTGATCTAAGATATTTCATCTTACTTAGATTTCATTTTTTTGCAGTGTAGCTCCACATTTGCAACATTTAAAATTATTTGTTGAGCATGATTGTGTTTTGAAAGTTAAAAAAAGATTCAAAATCACATTTTATGTTGGACTAAAGGACTAAAAAAGACACAAAATGACCAAAAAATGACTAAAAAAATACACAAAATGACCAAAATTGTTACGCTTAACACACAAGACCCAAATAAAATAGAGTCACACTAGAATAAAAACCAGAGTTGATGACAGGATCACACACAATCACAAGATCACATTCATGTTGGTTTTTCTTTGTTTTTTTTGGTTCCAAATGTTGATCCAGTAAGTCAGAATAAAAAAACAATAATTATCAGGTCATATAGGTGAGGTTGTGCTGGAAAAAAAAACAACAACATGGCATTTAAACATTTTTAAGTGGTGTATACAGGCAGGATGAAAAGGATTCAGAAATGGACAAAATAGCCCAAGACTCCATTGAATTAATACATATTCACATGCTGGGGAGTTGAGAGGGAGCCGGGGCCTTCTGTCGTTCCCTACAGGGCCTAGCAGACAGGCTACCTCAATGATGGAGTGTCATTGAACTTGAACATTGAACTTCTCTATTTAAAACAGAGTTTGGAATTAGAAATAGTTTGATATTTATCCTCTCCAGTGAGAACTTCAACTAGACATGAAAGGATTGCAAATGATGAACACAGAGCTTTGACAGATAAACACAGCGAGGAACAAATGCCGGCTAGAAAACAGAGATTAAGGGAAGAAGCCATGAGACTGATGTTGTTTGGAGCTGCATGAAGAAACACAAACAAATCTACAAATACCTTCCTGTTTCTTGATAGAAAGCATCGGCCATCTTGGCTCCGATGTGTTTGTGACTCTGCATTCTGAAAGGCCATTATGCTAATGCACTGACCTCTAGACAGGGATGTGTTTGCCAGCATGAAAAGGCTTTTCCTATTTCCCTCTTCACTTCTTTTAGGCACACAATCTCCTGGCATTTTAATTAAATGGGAAAAGCTGCCAAAAGGAGGGGGACATCCGCAATTTACATGTTGCTGTTGTCCAGGAAAAGCCTTTGAATTCCAAATGTCATCTTTGTGGGATATAAGGAAAGTTTACACGATAGTGCTGTGTTTTAAAGTTTTTTTATTTAACGTATTGTTCTATAGCCGTAGTATTGTGCGTTCAACATCTACTTCATTAGGACACATCAGCCTGTAGATGGGACACCTGTAAACCTCACTTCTATTGTGTAAGTCTTCCGTGGAGTCTGATCTTTTAGGAAAATGAGGGTTTGATACAGCATAAAGCAAGTGCTTAAGAAGGTACTTATGAAGGTAATAACGTAGTGGCACAGATACTCCGTAGTCTAAACCAAGAAGGCACAATGAAGTGCATTACATCTTTACCACTTCTGTTCTTTCACAATAAAAGCTTATCAGAGAGCATTTTGCTAAGGAGCAACTCAACAAAATAGCTTACAGTAGCTATCCCCAGCTAGCGGAAATGGCAAACAATGAAGTCAAAGCACTCAGTACGTTTACATGACACTTGAAAAAAATGAGTTATTGCCTTAATCCTACTATAACTGGACAACTGAAGTGCATGTAAACGTGTTAGTCCAACTGATGTTGGAGTCTCCAACTCCGATTAGGACACCCAGATAATGTGTTTGTCATTTATGACAAGACAACACATGTGCGCGTACTCCACATGCTCCACCCCCATGCTGGTGCATGACACCCCAACAAAAACATCCAGGAAAGCCGGTCGCGCATTAGCCGGTCGCGCATTAGCCGGTCACATTAGCAGGTCACAGTAGCTGGTCGCCGGTCAGTAGCGACGGCACAAAGTGTCGAATTGAGGTCAACCATAGAGGGGGCTATATAAACCCGCAGAAACAACGAATGTCTCCACCCAGTGTTGAGGAGAAGGACACGTTCCTGTCAGTTATTCGATTTTCTCAGTTGCATGTAAACTTGGACAAGGTCAGAAGTCCTTCGCCAATATCGATTTTTAACCATAGCTCGATTAAACTTTGCATGTAGGTTCAAATTGGTATTCTTGTGCTTTCTATGGATAGTATCCAGACTGCTAGCAACAGCAATGCTGCTAATGCTAAAACGAACCATTAGATGGACCAGCCAGGTCCATCTAATATTACTCACTAACCCAACATCAAGCAGACCAGCTTGGAAACTGTCTCGCAGCTCATGTACTCATTCACACAACAGTAAGACTTTCCCTGGAGGTCAAACCCACCAAATGCCAAAGAGTTACTAACTGAAACTTCCTTATTAGGTGTAGTTTTATTTAATCACTTTCAACAAACATGAGTCAACGTCAAATTTCAGCCTCCTCAGCACTTCTGCAGGCCCATTGGGAAAGTGTGTGCTGGGGCTTTGCTAAAGCAACAGCGGCTGGGCAGGTGAGCTAGAGTTACCATGAGCTCGTGTTTGTTTTGGGATCAGCTCAGGCAATATTCACAAGTCCCAGCAAACCTTTATCTGCGCCACGTACAACAACATTTTTCTCGAGTACAGCACTAACTTTATTTTTCTTTCTACTTACATTAACCCTACCTTTTTCATTTGTCTTAACTGATTTCTTCTTACATTTGTATACAGGATCAACCTTTGGGCCCAAGAGTTCTTCTCCCTCCTATATCAGCACAGTGTCTTGTGTTTTTGTCTTGTTGTGATGACACACAGCTGCCAATGATAAACAAATGTGACTTTCTGTGTGTATGAACTATGTATGTATCTACAAAAGTGTCATGAAATGAGTGTTGTGATGTAAATTCTTCATCTATGTGTTGACAAAGCAACATGAGAAAATGCAAGACAAAATACACTTTATCCTACTGTGCTGTTTGTGTATTTTTCAACTGCATGAAGCTTTGTCTCAACCCACATCACTTTCAGTGTCAATAGTTTCTTTTTCATGGTGTTTCAGAAGCAGGGGTCACATGTTAACACCCCCTTCTTCCCTTTCTCTTTCTTCATTTCTGTCCCGCTACCTGTAGAGACCTGTGCTGTCAACAACGGTGGCTGTGACAGGACATGCAAAGACACGGCCACAGGGGTACGCTGCAGCTGCCCTGTGGGATTCACTCTGCAGCCTGATGGCAAAACCTGCAAAGGTCAGTGCACCCAACGGCAACCTTTGGGCCTGAAAAGTGAAGCCAATATGGAAATGCCTAAAACATGCATTCTTTCTAATGGCCAGCAGGGGGCAACTCCACTGGTTGTAAAAAGAAGTCTGTTCATATGAAAGTCAATAGGAAAATGAGCCTACTTCTCACTTGATATATTTCCTCAGTAAACATAAATCTAATCTGTTGATGATAAAGCAGGGTATGATTTAGGGCGGGGCTGCCTTATGATTGACAGGTCACTACCACAGGGCACTGTGTGATTTGTCTTACAAGCCTGATACCCCAAAAATTTTCAAGCCTGATACCCCCATTATTTTTTACAAAGTTTTTGGTAAAAACATGAAAGTGTGGGAACATACATGTATGAGGCCTGTGAGCCTGCTGTGTGGGCAATGGTGTGCAGCTGCTGGACACTGAGCACTCTGTGTATGCCGAGGAGACCAAGTCCACCTGAGCCTGCTAAGACTGGTATCTGAGTGATCCAGAGCCAAACCCGACCCCCGCCATCCGCTTCACTTCCAACTGCGCAGAGCTCCGGTCGTGGTCACTGCCACTGCCGCTGTTTGTTTTTGTTGATTTTGCCGCTGAGCATTTCTCCACTTCCGCCAGTCTGCCGGTGACGTCAATGACAGTGGTCCGAGGAGAAGGCTGCCCCCTTAACATCACAAACATATTTTTGTAGTGTTTTGGCTTTCCTCTTAACAAACAGCCTCGCTGAATGAGGCTGACCTGTAGGTTCAAACACTGGTCTTTACGGGCAGTGGTGCTTTATTCTCCTCAGGACAGGACAAAGCAGCAGTGAGAGGGCAGTGAGTGGGTAGGAGTTTATATATGTGGTGCATTTTAAATTGTACTCACATGTCCTTATGTACAGCATAAGACTTAATGGTTGCTGGAATATTTTTCATCCGTCCATACTGGCTGTGAAAAGTTCTCCTGTGGGCATGATTCCAGAGTAAGAGATGGGGGATGAAGTTTACAATCTATGCTCCCTACAGACATGCAAGTGAATATGCAGCCTAATTTACACAATTTTAGTACAATATTTGCTCTTGGTGTTATCCCTCCTCTGTAGTTTAGCAAGGAAACACTGTTCAGGCCTTTCAAGCAAAGTACCAGCTAGGGCTGTTCTCACTACAGGGCAATACTCGGAATGAGGCGGCTCTCACTCGCCGAAACACCCCTAATTTGAATACAAGCAGTCCAGAGCGGCCTTTTGTCGGGACTTTTTTAGTCCCTGTTGAAGAGCAGGGTCTTTTTTCTCCCCTTAAAACAGCCTGGTTACTGATTGGATGGATCACTAAGCAGGATGTGACGTAATACTCTACACGACAACAACACACGCCATTTGTAAAAGCCGGGAGAACAGTGTTCCCAACTTAGCGACTTTGTTGCTAAATTTAGCGACTTTTCAGACCCCCTTAGCGACTATTTTTCAAGAAAGCGACTGGAGACAAATCCAGCGACTCCTTCTTACTCTTCTTAACGAGCCGCTAATGAGCCGGAGCCCAGCTTGTTAAGAAGAGCCGCCGTTAGCGGCAGTTAGCTACAGTTAGCTCTGTAGCAGTACAGTGTGTATGTGCTGCTGCTGCAGGAGGTGTTCACTTA
Source organism: Centropristis striata (assembly GCF_030273125.1). Lineage (NCBI taxonomy): Eukaryota > Metazoa > Chordata > Actinopteri > Perciformes > Serranidae > Centropristis > Centropristis striata. Next base: position 14,377,571 of record NC_081538.1, on the reverse strand, counting down.
GCGATCTCTGTTTGTTTACAAGAAGCACCAGACACTCTGTGCACAGTTAGCGATGTTGTTAATTCACAATCACTATGTTTATGATCAGCGGAGACTATGAGCATAATCAGCCATGCTGCTTTCAGCTGCTGGTGTTGTGCACAGTTAGCGAGGACAAAAACCATACGTCACCTCTAGAGTCTCTAAATTCCTCTGGGGGCTAACTTGTAGTTGAAACACGCAGAGTGAGCGGACTCTTGAGAGGGTGTGGCCTGAGACTTTCCCGGTGGACACTCCCCCCCCCCCCTAGTCGAAACATGGCTACTGTAACTTTTTCTTGTCTGGCTTCACTAAACCTAAGTGGCACTGGTTATCAACTCCAACTAGGGCATGAGTAGATCTGACTACGAGTTGCTTACATATACAAGCCCGATTATAAAGAAGTTGTGATTAATTGCATCAAATTCAGAATCCAGAGTGTATTTATTTTTTTACACTGTGTCCCAACTTCATTGGAATTGGGGGTTGTATAATAGGTGGTTAATACATGCAGTGTTTGACAATTTTGCCTCATTTTTTTTAGCTTCTTTTGCAAGACCCTCAGTGTGAAACAGATTTGTCTGATTATATCGGTTTAAAAGCACAATGTAATTTCTTTGACAGGCAGAGACTTTTGCACTGAAAACATACGGCTCAAGAAGCTGACACAGAAAGTACAGTCAGAGTCTTTATTATTATTATTCCGTTTCCAAGAGAACTCAGGAGTGGGGCTTTAAGAAAAGATGATTTTAAACAAAACCTGCTCCAGGTCAGGTTACATGTTCAACATAAGTTACTATTGGTGATAGTAAGAAGAGAACCACCATTGTAGGACTAAAAAAACTAGAGTTAACCTTAAAGTTACCTTGCTAACTGCAAATCCTACATAGCACATGGCCAAGGTGTTGAATTGTATACAAAAACTAACTAAGTAACTTGATTTGGGCTATAACCCCATATCACCTCCGTATAAACTTTAGACTGCAGTTTTGCACGATGCACACATAACTGAATCATGAACAGGAGGAATTATTACAGCAAGCAAAATCTGGTAAAACAAAATACATTTCATTGTTCATACAACTCTAGCTGTTTTTATATTACTGGTTGTGTGAAAGGTTCTCCACTCGGGTGTGCAGTGGATATTGTCCGAGTCATGTTTCTTGGGTGAAACTAGTTAAGAGAAGGATGATGAAGCTCCATAGTCCTCTGCCACATGTACATATGTGGTGGTTGATGGTCGGACCTCCTTTCTCCGCTCTTGGTCAAGCAGATATAGTTGTCATAGCAACTAGGTGCAGGTCATGTGACAGCGGCGTGACTCTTTGTGTGTCGGAATCGGCACGCCTCATGTGATGTGAGCATGCTTTTTTAAAATGTATAATATTGTGTGTGTGTGTGTGTGTGTGTGTGTGTGTGTGTGTGTGTGTGTTCTGGAGTGTGTGCTTGCAGAATGAGTGTCAGGCAGTTTGAGAATGTAGCATGTAGGTGTGTGAAATCCTGGAACTGGAGCTGTCTCAGGCCTGGCAGTCAGACGACGCGTCGGCAAACTTTGAGATGTTTGAACAGTGAGGCCCTCGCTGGCCTCTCTATCTCTTTCTCTCTCTCTCTTGCTCTCTCTCTCTCTCTCTCTCTCTCTCTCTCTCTCTCTATCTCTCTCTCTCTCTCGCTCTCTCTCGCTCTTTCTCCCATGACATGCTCACATAGATAGCACCATCCAGCTGCTGGAACTAGAAGACAGAACAAATCAGTTCCTAATTTGAAGCACTAAACACAAGAACTGAACATAATTATTTGAATGACCCTGTTGGAGAGCTCTGGCTGGCTGCAGCATTGCTTTAGATTAAGATGTGTACAATGTTTGTACTTCAGAAAACAACATCCTGAAAGTG